>NC_045130.1:31794179-32097210 GCF_007655135.1 Punica granatum | reverse complement strand
GAAGATATGGAAAGCTCTTGAAGAGAAATACAACACCGAGCGACAAGGTACCGATAAATTTTTAATGATGAAGTATTTCGAATTCAAAATGCTCGATAGTGTCCCTATCATGGATCAAGTTTATGAACTACAAATCCTTGTAAGCAGGCTTCGTGACCTAAAAGTTATTATTCCGGAAGCGCTATAAGTCGAGGCTATCATCTCAAAGTTACCCTCGTCTTGGAACGATTACCAGAAGAAACTCCTGCATATGGCGGAGGACTTCACTGTAGAGAAAATACTTAAGCATTTGCGTATTGAAGAGGAAACTCGGAAGCGCGATGTGGTGTATCATCCCCAAGGTTTTAAAGTGAACCATGTGAGTGAGTCCAGGAACTCTCGGAAAGGCAAGCAAAGGATACATCCGAGACCGAGGACACGCAAGACAAGAAGAGAAAGTCTCGCAATTGCTATCATTGCAATAAGAAAAAGACACTACTTTAAGGATTGTAAACTTCTCAAAAAGGAGAAAGATGCCACAACTTCCAAAGCCAATATGGTTGAGGACATGGACTTAGTGGCCATAGTTACGAGAGGAATCGAGAGCTTGGAGATTGGTATGATTATCGAACTCAACATAGCCATGATCAATAAGTCCTATAATTGGTGGCTCGACTCCGGAGCTACTGTCCATATGTGTAACGACCGGCAACAATTCAAGAGCTATGAACCAGTGGCAAACCGTGAGGTGCTTATGGGCAACCATCAATCGGTCAAGGTGCTCGGTCAAGGAACAGTGGAACTCAACTTTATATCCGGGAAGAAATTGACTTTAATCAATGTGTTACATGTTCTCGATGTAAGAAAGAATTTACCGTCCGCGAGTCTTTTGTGCAACAAGGGATTCGAGGTTATATTAGAATCCGATAAGTTAGTCTTGCTTAAGGGTGATATGTATTTAGAAAAGGGATATTGTAGCAATGGTATGTTCAAGTTAAGTATTGATATGAATCAAGCTAATTCTTATGCTTATATTGTTGAATCTTATCATTTGTGGCATGCGCGTTAAGCACATTTTAATTTTAAAACTTTATAATATATGCAAAAGAATGGTTACATCAATCTAAGTGATGATAAACTTGTGGATAAATGTGAAATTTGTGTTCAATAAAAAATTACCAAGAAACCATTTCTTAAAAAGTGTGAAAGAAATTCACAAGTGTTAGATTTGATCCATTCGAATATTTGTGAATTAAATGGAATTCTAACAAGAGGTGGAAAACGATATTTTATCACTTTTATTGATGACTTTTCAAAATTTACTTATATGTATCTCATGAGGAGTAAAGACGAGGCTTTTGGCATGTTTAAACGCTTTAAGAATGGGGTTGAGAATTTGTTTAATAAGAAAATCAAAGTGTTTCGTAGTAATAGAGGTGGTGAATACTTTTCCAATAAATTTGATGTATTTTATGAGGAACAAGGTGTGGTACATGAGTGTTCCGAGCCGTATACTCCACTACAAAATAGTTTGGTGGAAAAAAAGAACCGTACCTTAGTGGATATGGTTAACTCGATGTTGTTAAATGCTAAACTTCCATATAACCTATGGGGTGAAGCATTATTGACTGCGTGTTAAATCCTTAATAGGATATCATCGAGAAAATTCAAGGTATCTCCATATGAGTAATGGAAGGGTCGAAAGCCAAACTTAGATTATTTCAAAGTGTGAGGGTGTTTAGCTTACTCTAGAGTTTTCGACCAACAGAGAATAAAATTAGGACCAAGAGCCATTAAGGGTATATTCGTTGGATATGCCCAACATTCTAAGGCTTATCGTGTTCTTAACTTGATGTCAAATACTATAATTGAAACAAAAGATGTTGTATTCATTGAAAGCAAGTTTTCCGACGATTCAGTGGATTCGGAACAAGAATATGAACCAATGATCTCAAGTGATCAAAACAAGAGACGTCTTTGTGACAATAAGGATACGGAGCCGAGGAAAAGTCAAAGTGTGAGAAAAGAAAAGGACTTTGGTCCCGATTTCATTTCCTCGCAATCTCTAGCGTATCTCGTTGAGGGAGATAGAGAATCCGTAATTAAAAAGATCCCCATAATGATTAATGTGGAAGGTGATCCACAAACCTATGGTGAAGCCATGGCTTTTAGGGATGCGACATTTTAGAAAGAGGCGATCAATAATGAAATGGATTCAATATTGTTCAACAATACTTGGGTCCTAGTTGATCTTCCTCAAGGATCGAAGCCTATCGGGTGTTTAAAAGGAAGAATAACCCAACCGGGGATTCTCCGACTTTTAAGGCTAGATTGGTGGCAAAAGGATTTAGGCAAAATAAAGGCCTAAATTATTTTGACACCTATGCACTGGTGGCTAGGATGACTTCCATTCGAGTCCTTATGGCACTTGTATCTATCCATAAGTTACATGTGCATCAAATGGATGTTAAGACGGCCTTTTTGAATGGTGATCTCAAAGAGGAAGTCTACATAGAGCAGCCGGAAGACTTTGTGCTTCCCGGGAATGAAGATAAGGTGTGTAAATTGATCAAGTCATTATATGGCTTGAAACAAGCACCTAAACAGTGGCATGAGAAATTTGACTCGGTTATTTTGTCATATGGTTTTTCGCATAATTGTGCGGACAAGTGTATTTGCACTAAATTCACCGATAGATATGGTGTAATTATTTGTCTCTATGTGGACGATTTGTTGATCTTAGGGACGGATTTGGAAGGTGTTCGTGAGACCAAATAGTATCTAGCCTCGAATTTTAAGATGAAAGATCTCAACGAGGTAGATACAATCATAGAAATAAAGGTGCAAAAGCATGAAAGAGGCTTTGCACTAAGCCAATCTCACTACATCGAGAAAGTATTGGAGAAGTTCGAACACTTGAATATCAAGGATTCAAACACTCCATTCGATCCGAACTTCAAATTAAGTGAGAATAATGGTAGGGTTATAGCGCAATTAGAGTATGCTAGCGCAATTGGAAGTCTAATGTATGCAATGCATTGCACCAGACCCGATATCGCATTTGCTGTGTGCAAATTGGCGAGATTTACAAGTTGTTCTAGTACCGATCATTGGAAAGGAATTTGTAGGATTTTTGGTTATCTTAGGAAGACAAAAAAATTGGGATTATTCTATAGTGATTATCCCGCGGTACTAGAAGATTACTCAAATGCAAGTTGGATTACGAGTCTAAATAACAATAAGTCCACATCGGGATGGATTTTTACGATTGGAGGTGGAGCCATTAGTTGGGCCTCCAAGAAACAAACTTGTATATCACATTCAACCATGGAGGCTGAATTTATAGCCTTGACGGCTGCCGACAAGGAAGCGGAATGGCTAAGAGATCTCTTGCTAGATATAAAGTTGTGGCCACAACGTAGGTTCGCCATTTCCATATATTGTGATAGTGAATCCACCATGTCTTGAGCGTACAATAAGGTGTATAATAGAAAGTCTATACATATAAGTTTGAGACATGAGTATGTGAGACAATTGATTAGGGACGGTGTGATAAATGTTACCTATGTTAGGTCAATTGACAATTTAGCGAACCCATTGACGAAAGGTTTGTCAAGGGATTTGGTTAAGAGTACCACCGCTAAGATGGGTTTAAAACCATTCTAATCGAGTTATTGATAATGGGAACCCTACCTCATTCTAGCCAAAAGTTAGTTTTGAGGTTCAAAGGGTAATAACAAGTTATCGAATGATACCGTGCACTAAGAATTAGGATTTAGTGCTTGAGTTTTAGGAGGATGAGTTTTACTCTTAATGGATGGACATTAGTTCTCATGAAATCCACCTATATGGATATGAAGTGGTGCCGCTTCAACGAGAGTTTTTTTATGGTTTTTTTTCTCTCGTACATGTTCATGAAACGGGATGAGCACATGGCCATAACGGTGCTAAAGCAAATAAACTCTTATTCGAATACTTTACGATTATGTGTGCGACTTTTCCGATATTGACTTTAAGAGTGATGGTTCAAGCGACTAGCCACCAATCACTTTGTTGATACTTTGAGAGTCTGCACTAAGGAATGGTTCAATCTGCAGACACCACTTCTTTATGCATGATCGTTGTGTACTTGTATTCTGAAATTAGCAATCTAGTGGGGGGTTGTTAGAAATTATAGATTGCAAATTCATTAGATTTTATTAATGGGTCACTTAGTGTGATTCATGAGTACTTGGACGAATTCGGATTATGAAGTGAAGGTTCGTTCATTCAATGGATACATTTGAGTGCAAGACAAGTAATGTATATGGAAGTGTCTACATTAACTAAGTGTTCATGTAAAATCATTAATTGTTTATCCATGGGTGATGTTCCATCTAAGAGTTACGTCCAATACGAAGGGTTCTGACTCTTCGATAGTGTCCATTGAGTGCATATAAATAGAGACGCTATAATGCTCAAATTATTATTAAGAAAATTCCAGAAATCAGAGTGAGAGTTAGGGAATTCCTCGATTTTGCTAGTTGGAGGAATTTATAAGGCTTCATTGTATCCCGGTAAAACCTTTACCTTAACCCTCTATCAACTTTGTGTGGGGGCAAATAGTTCTCTTTGAAAAGTATCATTCGCGCCCTCGAATCCTATTATGTTAACCCCACATCGCCTCCGGATCAATCGTCTCTACCCGTTTCCCCAACAATACCAACCATGGCATTAATGTCGCAAATCCAAGTTTATCTTGGATACTGATGGTGGAGTTCGTCAGCTGGCGTACGTGATATTTGGCTGTCATCTTTAATTTTACGGTCGGGACAACGTGAAAAAATGTTGAGGTCAAGGCCCTTAAAATCTGAATGGTCTCGGGGTATGTTTGCCTACGTGTTAAAGAAATGCTACTGACCGCACATATCTGATTGTGTCACATTTCCACTTCACATAAATTAGTTGTCATTAAAATCCCAAAGCAATGGGGAAAAGCAATTATTGTCATTTATTATCTTTTTTTTTTAATTATAAAAGAAGCTCACAGACTTTAAAGAGTAAATGGCAAAGGACCACGTGGGGTGGTTCAATTATGAAAATTAATGTGAATTAGTTCAAGTGGTTCGACGCTTATTCCGTTTAAGTAAGGTCTCGAGTTCGTTCATTGTGAATATAAAAAAATCAACACTATAAGAGTTTTACCCCTTAGTGGACCGATCCGGATCGACTGAATTAGTCGAGGCCCAATTAGGCTTTCAAATACCAAAGTTTACACCCAAAAAAATGATAAATATAAGAGCATGAATAATCTCATTGGTGATAATCAAATTCAAAATTTGTTAGCACTATGTTGAGTATAGTGCCGTTGCCCCACATTCCCGATTGCTTTATACTTATCCTTTTAGATATAGAATAATTAAAGATTAATTATATGTTTATGATCGGATATAGTAACTCTTCCATAGTTGCTTTGTTTTCTTTCACTATTTTGTGATTTTCCTTTTTTGGTTGAAATACGAGTTGTTCCTAATTTATTGGGTAATACTAATCCCAGTTAGGTATTAACTTTTACAGCAGATATAACATATTTTTAGTGAGTTTCGTATCATTTTATTATATGTAAAATTCCATACTATAGTAGTGCAATTTTTTGACTCCACCGCTTCTGCTTACTACAATTTTATGATGAGTTTTGAGGGACTTGAGAGTTGTCACAGATCAACTAATCTCTTGGATCTAGAAAATTGGAGATAGAAAAATCAGCAATAAATAGTATGTGCAGATGGATAGCAAGATATACAGATCTATAGATATGATAATGGTGTCGATGCTCTGCTTCCCAACCAACCGAATTTAATTCTTTTATCTGTGAGATGATTAGATATTCTCTGCATACTAACTAAAATTCTTACACATGAAAAAAGAAAAAAGAAAAATTATCTTGATGATGTCCAACAAATTAACATGATGATCATCGACATTACCCAACTTAACAAAAACGACAGAAAAATTACACCTGGCCGTCCCAACGAAACACTTACAAGAGTATGCACAGCCAGAGTCATCTCATCAGTCGTCATTTTTGGCAATAGACTAAAAAGGAAAAAAATTCGAAATCGAACGTATTTATGGTCTTAAGTAGCAGATGAGCCATTGCGGTTCAAGCTCTTGAGGAAGGACCCGGACTTGGTGATCTCCCGCAAGGGCTTATCCGTGAATCGGATGAGATTGTAGACCCACGCTCCAGCAACCGCACCGAGTGTCGGTGCTAAAATATATATCCACAGCCCTTTGTAATGGTGGTGTAGTACGGCTGGCCCCAAACTCCTTGCTGGGTTCATTGAGGCACCCGTTATTGCCCTGTGTATGTCAAAATTCCGAGAAATTGGAACATCAGAAACCACATGTCAGTGTGTATGGTTTCCATAGGAATTGCTATAAATTGAAGCACCTCTAAAGAGAAGCTTATGAACTTAATAAAGAGCAATGAAATAAGAATTGAATACAAAACCTCTTGATTCGAATATCAAGGCAAATGTTAATGTATTGAATCCTTTTTTGAGATATCGATTTTGTTACTTAAAAGTTTCGTAATACACACAACACATGTTCTAATTTTAGCGGATGTTTTCAGAGAGACGTGGCATTAAGTCGTATATAATATTGCAGGCCACGTTTAATGGGCATGAATGAAAATATTATAGTATGAAATCATCGCATTGTATTGTAAATCATCATATCGAACGTGCCCTAGGATGTAAGTTTATACATATGTTTCTTATTATGCACGTACATATAAAATCAATAATAACCAACGTGAATTGATTCATGTGTTTCGCTACTTGTTCCATTTAAGCAATGTCTCAAGTTTGAGTCCTTATAAATGCAGAAAATTAACACTATGAGGACTTTACCCCTTAGTGGGTCAAGTCGACTCGATTAGATTAGTCGGGATCCAATTGGACTTTCGGATACGAGGGTTAACACTGGAAAGAAATAAAAACAGTAATAGTGAAGGAAGAGGATGGATAAAATATAATTACCCGGCAAAAATCACGTTAAGTAGGACAGTTGCACCAATGGCAAGACCCGCGAGTTCTCCTATCTGCATGCATTTCCCACATAACCAAATTAAAGACATAATTATCCATCGAAAATTAACAAATTAAAGACATAATTAAGTTGAGGTCAGGGGATAATATTTGGTCGTGGTTTGGCGATTATATTGCTTATAATAATAATAGGAAATCATTGACCCAGCAGAGAAAAAAGAAAAAAAAACCCAATGTTAATTTGTAAAGGAATTCTTCAAAGATAGCATGTGAGTTGTTGGCCCTCCCATATCAAACTTCGGTTCAACTAATATCAGAAGAAATATTATCCCATCTTATTATTAATTCAAGATCATAAAGAATCGTGAATTTCAAAAAGGCATATCGCTACATAGTAATGGCTAATTAAAGACATATCGAGACCCTGATATAATTTAAAATATCACCATATCGTCATCGCTATTATTATTAGTTTAATAGAACTATATAGTGATTGAAAAATAGTACCTGACAAGGAATTAATGTGTATGAACTTTTATCTGTTAATATTATATTTTAATGCAATTGTTAATGCATGTAAAAGGTAAACGAAACTTATAGTAGTCCTATAAATTCTTACATATATTTAAATTATTTTTCGATTATAAATAAGGCATGAAAGAGAAATTATAAATAATTAATAAAGAAACACGAGTAGTCCAATTAGGTATCAAATTTGCGACCTCCAGATTAACAGACGAGTATATATGTCACTGTATTATATCATCTTTTCATTATATATATTTTAATTGGATATTAGTAATTTTCACTAAACATTTAATCCAAAAAGAGAATCCTCATTTCCAATGTAAAATCAAGTAGATGAATGGCTTTTCCAAAGATTGCGTAATGGGGTTGCCCAGACGCGGAAAATTCAAAGTAACACGTGTGCAAACCGATTATTAACCTGTAATTAAAAATAATTACAACAAGAAAAAAACAAGGTGATTATATTATTAAGAGCTAATGAAAATGAAGAACTCACCGCTCGATTATCAGTGGCAACACCGGAGACGATGAACATGAGGTAGAAGGTGATGATGAACTCTATCACAAAGGCCTGCATGTCGGAGCCGGCCGGTTGAGTACCGGCGAACTGGTTCTCCTTCCCGGTGAATAGCAATCTTAGGGTTCCATTAGCCAGTAATGATGCCAGCACTTGTGCTGACCAGTATGGCACTACCTGTTCCCATCTTGAATTTATCGGTACACAAATATAGACACACGCACACATATACATATACATATACATACATACATATATATATATATAAAATACGAAAATTCATTTTAAATTATCGCCATGACTAAAACGGGATGATGTCTTTGCCATATAATTATGATATGGCATTAATTTAATTTCCAACCTATTGGCGTCTATCCAAAGAATATATATGCACTTACCAAAGACATCTTTTTTTTTTTTGCTCATAATTCCAAAAACTTTCTCTGCCAATAGATTTTGTTAGCTTCAATTACATCATTCTTAACCAAAGACCATATAGTTGGGGTTGATGGGGCCGTTGCCCGTCGCCATTCTAAATTTTTCTCTTGAAATTTATACATATCAATTTCTAAGAAAAGTTTTTACGAGAAGGAAAACAAAATTGAAGCACGATCAGCCTACGGTGACTTCCAATTTGTACAAAGTCCAACAGATCCGATGACCGATAGGGACGCCACAACAAAGCGCGACTAGAATACGGAATATAATGTGTTCACATCATCATGATATTCGACGATAAAAGATGGTTTGCTTTGCCCATTGTCGCGACATGTCACGATTGCTGTCGACAAGATACATCGTTTTGTTTTTTTGTTTTTTTTGGAAAATTGTTGGCAGTTTGAAGAGGATGAGTCAATGTTTACCTGTTTCCAGGGGAAGCGTCCGCAGGTGGCGAAGGCGAAGGTGACAGCGGGGTTGAAGTGGGCGCCGGAGATGTGGCCGACGGAGTAGATGAGGACCGTGACGACGAGCCCCCACACGATTGATATCCCCACCAGCCCGATCACGTTGTCGTGGTTCTTGTTCACGACGACTGACATGCACCCGGAGAACAACAGGAAATACGTCCCGGCCACCTCCGCTATCAACTGCACACACAAATCGCACCAACACAAAAATCCTAAATCAATCCACACCCCCACGTGCAAAAAAATCACGAATTGTGTCGCGACAACTTGGTCCAAACTCAAAAGGTGCGAAACGTTCAATGACAGAATCAAGAAACAGAGCAGAATGTCTGGAAAACAAGTGAAAGAGAGGGGTTGAGAAACAGACCTTCTGGACAAAGGGGAAGGTGAAGCATTCATTGGTCTCTCCTTTCCTCGACTTGGCGGGGGCAGGGACATCTTCGTTGACATCCAAAGCGACTCCATTACAGCGCCCTGGGTGCTCTGCAGACATTGTGGTCGCCTCCCCTGCTCTTGGTGATCAGAAACAGAGGACGAAAGAGACAGAGAGGCGTTTGGATAAGAGAATCAATAAATCGTTCTTCCCTGCTGTAATTAGCACTGACTGGAATGGCGCCCTTCGATGGCAAAGAGATTTACGTGAAGACCAGAAGGAAAAAAAAAAAAAAAAAGGCTTTTTAGGGGAAAACGACGATCTGTGCTATGAATCAGAAACAGAGCAGGAGGGCGTTGAAGGCTGCTTCGACCTCCTCAGAGTGTGCAGGGCAATACATATATCCTCCTATCCTCACATGGCAATTTAAAAAGCCAACGAGGGAAAAAGAAAAATATATCTTCTTAATTAAGACATATTCTTGATTATGGTGCTGACTTGCTATATGGTTGTGAATTGATGATACCGCGTTGATAGAGTTTCCGAATGTGTATTCTGTTGGTGAGAAAAATCTTTTCTATCTTTCTTTCACGGGGAATTTTCTTTTCGGCTAAAATTTTATCCGAAATTCAATTATCCTACAACTCACGGATAAGATAATAAATACTGTGACATTATTTTTTGAAAGTGCAATTATATGTCAATCATCTCAGTGCAATTTTGAAAAGAGGAAGAATGGAATGATAGATATTTAATTAATGAATTTTTTTTTTTACGAAATGTAATGGCTATAATTAGTTAAATATAATATGATATGAGCAATTTGGTAAGTTGAAAGCAAGACGAAGAGACTTTCCATCTCTATAATAATAATAGAGATAGAGAGGAATTAAGCGAAGAGACTTTCTCCGACTTTGCACGGTAAATTGCGTATTGTATTCTTTGTTTTATTGCATTAAACTCTTTTAAATTATTATTTTATTTGGATAAGTCATATTCTAGGAAAACGTATATTCATTCATTTCACTATTCCCAAACAATCTTAAATGCGGTTCTCTGTTATAATTTATTTTTACTTTTCCATTTTAGAAAAATGATACATTCCATCACAGTTTGAAAATAATTTTCACAGTGCATTATATTTTAAAAAATTATTATGATGCATCATGAAATTTATTTAATTTTTCACCATGCATAATTTCCGTCAACTGATGAACGGAAACATGACGCAACACGTTATTTGGACAAACGGTGCCAATGTGGCCGCGCTTACTCAGTATCTAGATCTCACTCCCTTCTTTCCCCCGGTCCCAATTAAACGAGGACATGACAACCGTGCATCACAATTTGAAAATAATTTTCACAGTGCATCATATATTTTGAAAAATTATCATGATGCATCACGAATGGAATGGGACCATTGGTACTGTTTGTCCAAATAACGTGCAACGTCATGCTTTCGTCCATCGGTTAACGGAAATGATGCATGGTGAAAAATTAAAAAATTATGTGATGCATCATGATAATTTTTCAAAATATGATACATTATGAAAATTATTTTCAAACTATGATATGTATTTGCATTTTTTTTCTATTTTTTCAACTTAATTCTATAACAAAAATGTCTTTTTAGCCAAATTTTTTTCCTAACAATTGGTCCTTAAAATGGCCCTTTTGTTATGGTTTTTGAAAATTCAAGGACTAAATCGATGACCAATTTTTTTCAGGTACTGAAGCGGCGGTTTTGGAAAATTTTGAGGATGACAATGTTAGTAGTCTCTAACAAAATATATATGCATGGGAAAGTTTTTGGTAAAATCAATCAAACCTCCAGCCATATTTTGTTTCTCGGTAGGAGTACAACAATACGTTCATTTTTGTCGTATCTTCATTCACATCTTACTCTTGTTTTATACATTGTACGATCCTCGAGTCATGAGTACGATGCATCGTTGTCCTCCCACAATAGATAAAATAGGGCTGTCTCTTTGGCCACGCGATTGAAAAATTTCCAGTATGGGGATAGGGTTGGAGAAAACCCATAAAAGGTACAAATTTGTATAGTTATATGAGTAAATTGGCAAATTGATCCTCGAGAGGTGAATTTTATCTCAAATGCATATCGACTCATTTTTTACATCAACTTGACCCTCAACCGTTAACATTTACATCATCCTGGCTCTTTCATCACCTTTATGTTAAAAAATGGATGGAACACATTAAAAAAAGTTTTTGTTCTAATTCATTTTATGATTTTTCAATATATTATATTATTTTAATGCTATATTCATTAGCCAAAAAAAACTAAAAACTTGGAAAAAAAAATGACTTTTACGAATTACACACAGAGAAAGGGAGGAGGGGGTGCGGGGGGAGGGAAGATCGGCAGTGGGGCAACCTCGTCGGCTATCGCCTCCTAGTCGATACCGGCGGATAGGTAATCCTTTCGGTCACCATTCCCTTCTAGGTTGTACATCGCGGATGGGATGTGCAACCACGAGTCTTGGGTGCAGAGGAAGAACCTGCCCTTCGCGAGCTCGGAATCAAAGAAGGCGGGCGATAGGGAGGAGATCTGGAAGACATTGAACTCGAGATAACAACGAAAGATATGAAGAGACAATCATCCTCTTGCTCCATTTGTTTTTTTTTATTATTATTATTAGGTAGGGGAGAGAGGCACCTTGTGACCTGCCCCGCCCTCCTTCCATACCATTCTTTCTCTTGAACAAAATTCTGACGAGCAGTGAACGAATGATAGAGGAGAAGAGACGATGAAGTTAAGGAGGAAAGAGGGCGCGATTGCCACTCGTGCAACCCTTCTTCGTCGTCTTCTCCTACGTCATCTTCACCGACTTCACCTTCTCCTCCTTCCCAGGTAAATTAAACCATAAAGAAACTTTAAGCTCTAGTTTTTCGATCATTTCTCTAAAAATTCTTAGATGGAAGCTGCACGGTTTAATTCAATGCCTGTCCATCTCGGGTTTTTTTTTCTTGCTGAATGGGTGTGCTATTTAATTTGATTATGTGGAGGGTGAATGGGGAGCTTCCTTACTCGAATGAAAGAGAGAGAGAAAAAAGTTGACAACAAGAAATAGGTCAAATTTATGATTCGATTCTTTTGGGGGGTCGGTATTTGGGGTTTAATGGCGGGCCCCAGGCCGTACAATACACCGCCCGGTGGACTAGTCGGTTGTTACGGCGTCGAACACCATCGAAAAAAAAAACAGAGAAGGAGATAGAAAAAAACTATAAAAAAATAATTTAACATAAGTAATGGAAGAGACAAAAAGATTTCATCCATTTTTTAACGGGAGGGTGACTGAAAGGTTACGATGACATAAATGTTATCAGTCGAGGGTTAAGTTGATGTGAAAAATAAGTCGATGTACATTTGAGACAAAATCTATCTCGAGATGATCAATTTGCCAATTTACTCATAGTTGCGTTCGAGTCAAATTACCTAAAATTGAGTGCCTCTTAGTAGCTCATATTGTCTAGGACAGGTAGGTACCTTTTCAGGAAGGTGCTTTTAATAGATTTTTCGCTGAATAGCTTTTAATAGATTGCTCCAAAGGGTAGATAGCCAGATATTAAAAGAAAGGGAAGAAACCAGAAACCAGAAATGCAAATTAGAAATGGAAAGTCCAGTTGTATTTTGATGAGCTCTTGGATCAAAAAATAGATAAAGAAGAAGGATAAAAGATAGAATCAACTAGATTTACTCGACATGATGAATTATCATGAGCAAAAATAGTTATTTTGATTTGTCACGCTCAAAAATAGGCGCTAAAAATTAGGATTTTCACCACTGAACAATTTAAATTGTTCAAATAAGAAAGATAAGACTTGCACAAAGCAAAGTTCACTCAATATTAATCTTCTCTTCTTCTTGTTCATAACATAGCTTATATAATACTCTTACAACAACTAAAGTTAATGATAGTTATTTCCCAAGTATAATGGGAAAGAGAGAATTATGAAAAAGATAAAGCATTTAATGAAGATACATTAACAAAAGTCTTCATGCATTAGCTCCTTATCTCCCTTGTTGCAATAACACCTGATTAACTACTTTTAATGAGACCCTTAATCAAGTTGGTCAGGTGTTTTACCACCTAACTAGTTTTCTGGCGTGTACATTGTACAGAATTTGTTCACATGCTCCATTAAATTTTTAACTATGACACGCATTTCGATATATAAACAGATAAATAAATGCTGCATGAATTAATTTTTTAACTTTACTTATAAGATATCAAAATTCGACGCAAGCATTTTTAATTTTAAAAGCAAATTCTATTCATATAGTGGTAATTTGATAAGATCACTGCAACATAACGTAGAAAATTTTATGATGCATAAAGTTTCATGTAAAAATTTTTAGTATATTATATATATTCTAATAGTAAAAAATAGAACCACCATGAACTACATTCAAAATTTGAATTTTCAATTTTCTTTGAAGACTCTTCCTATTTTTAGGTCATTTTTAATTTCACTTGCAAGAATTTATATGAGAGACTTTTAGTAATATTCTTCAAAATACGTGGATTGTACGTATAAGATGAGAACTTATTTGTTGTTTATGTATATTCACTATGATATTCATTTTTATTGATAGCATTTTTTATTTTAATTATGTATTTGGAATTGTATATAATAAATGATAATTTATTTATTGTATAATATATTTATTTGTTATCTCTGTAGAATAATTATAATATTTATATATAGATTATTTACTCTTTATTTAAAATAATTTTCCTTTTTCACTGAAATTGCATTGAAAATATCCAATTATTAAGAGATAGTGATTCCAGATTAATATCAATCAATTTATTATTTCCCTTTTCATTTTACAATTTACTCATTTCTGCGAAATGATTATCACATGCCGACATGCATATATATACTATTATCACATGTTCTTTGTTTGTGTAAGACTTGTTTGTTTTAATTTTCTATAATATTTAATGTTTAATTAATGAAATTTAGTTTTTACTATAATATTTAAATTTAATTTAGTCTATTTACTATAATATTTAATGTTTAATTCATTAAATTTAGTTTTTTACCGTAATATTTAATATTTAATTTATGGAATTTAGTTTTTAACAATATTGAGAACATTTATTACAGACATTTATTACATGCGTAGTCTATTTTAATATATATATATATATATATGATTTCATGCATTTAATAATGTAAATGGGCCCGGTCGGTCTTGCATCAAGTTTCTTGGCCTATAAATGAGTGAATGGACCTGAAACAAAATCGATTACATTTTAAGCTGATTCCTAAAATTACATCATTTTCTTGTAAAAGATATATAATTGTCCAATTGTATTGAGAGAGGGAGTCCAGTTACGCTTGAACTTGATTCGGAGCCAAAAGATATTGGATCCATCCTTGACAGCGAAAGTTTTTTTTTTAACTCAATTTTGCTTCCTATTATTTTTTCTAATTGCAAAAGAGGTTTACTAAATTTAGTATATAGAAATAGTAATCTAAATTCTAAATAAATGGGCAATAGTAATCCCACTGGTGATGATCGAATATGAAACCTCTTAATTTCTAGACGAAAATACGTGTCACTGCACTATGTCTCCTTTCCTCTTACATTATTTTTACTAAAGTGGAATTTTTTTTTCGGTGATACTAAATTGGAATTTGATAACACTAATTAAAAACTAAAATTGAATTTTCAGTACTTAATTGGATTTGGTTTGTTGGTTTAGCATAAAAATAAAATTAATAAACTAATAAATAAAGTAAAAGAGGCCAAGGAAAATGAGGAGGATTACTGTCTAGTCACCAAACGAACATCGACTTGGTTAGATTACGTGCAGTAGGATCTAGGGAATTTCTTGGGAAGATGGGGGCCGCTAGTATGGAATGGTACACTGTAAATTAGGCTCTTCGTACAATCATTGGTTAGGCTGGCCTAATCATGGTACGACCACCTCTGTAAAGAGTTAATCAGTCAGGCAACAAAATGAAACCCCACTTATTTATTTATTATTTTGCTTAGTCTCTGTAATTCCTCTGAAATTGCAGTGGTACCCCTGAACCCTTTCAATTTGCAAAAAAATCCCAATTAGTCACAAGCAATGGGAGAGTTGAGTTCGAGACGATTGGAGGGCGATTCACGAGACGGGTGGCAGTGGCTCCAATCATGAACCACCACTGCCACATGAGAGGTTGCTGGCAAGCACAGTGGCCGCTATCGACCTCATCTTGGCGGGTCGGGATCGGAGCCATTGAATCTCCCTCTTTTTCTTGAGGGACAGCATTTTCTAAAATAAATTATTCCTCAAAAATTGTAAAAACGTCCAAATAACATAAAATTGTCCGTTTTCTGCCGCATCAAATATACAAGTCAGAGTGGTGGGGGTTCTCTTGCCTGCTCCCACCGCCATAGAAGCTGGCGACCTCATCAAGGGTGGTAGGGGCCAGCGACAGAACCCCTACCACTTCGATTTCCCCCTCCCTCTATAACTCGGATCCTTCAACTTTTTCTTCTTCTTTTTTCAATGTTTTTATTTGTAGAAAAGAATAATATAATATTCAACAACTGGGTCAAAAGTGCAAAAGGATGAAAGTATTGGGCTGACAATTAATTTAACACAAAAACTACAAGATTTTCCATACTTGCTTCACCAAACAAAATTATCTTAATTAACCAAGCACTTATTTCATTCTCCACTTAAAATTTCAGCATTTGATATTTAGTATTTACTTTTAAGTTGAAACCAACACTACTAAGTCAATAAGCCACATTTATAACTAATAGAAAAATTCCAATCGATATATAAGATACAAAAGATTAAATACGAAACGTGAGAGCCTCATTTGGTAATCCTTAACTCATGGTAAGATATCCTCGGTTGAATTGAGCTTTTAATTCCAGTTCAATGAATTTTACAAATACTTTGTTTGTACCATATTCGACGTATTCTAATTATTCATCCATATTATTTGTATGTAATAATATGTAATTAATTGTTTCAAGAAATTAAAAGTTTTTTTGATAATTTGAAAGAACTTGTCAAGATATATTATAATTTTCAAGTTCAATGTGCCAAATACCCTTATTAATATGATATAAAAATTCATTTTTTTAAGATATCTCTCATTTTTTGTTGTATTAATGCATATTACAAGGATTTTTTATTTTAGATAACAAGGAGTGACTGGTCTTTGCTTGACCAATTCCCGTAACTAGGAATGGACCCGGCAGGTGCTCGCCAACCTAGACTTGGGATCCCATAACTAGGGATGGACCCAGTGGGTGCCCGCCGCCCTAGACTTGGGAAGAACTACAAATTCTTAATATGTCTTCACGAATTTTCCATTATTTTACATGAAATTATTGTATCCCATCCCCTTATCTTTGCAACTTTACCTTTTCTTTACCTTAACTTCAGTTTTGTCCCATTGAATTAAATTTCTAGATCCGTCCCTGCTAATAACTCACATCAAGCTTCGAGACAGGTCATTCTAACACTAGCCAGCCTTATTAGATTCATTTTGATAAGCAGCCTTATTAGATTCATATTACAAGATTATTTGCTCCCTCTATATATTATTAGCTTTTCTACATGACTAAATTACATATTTGTTTGCCATCATTATATTTATTTATTTTGCGCGTATTACGTTTTTTCAAAAAAGTATAACATAATTTTTTATATTTATATTCACATTGTGGAATGTGTTTTGAATTTCGATCCCAAGAATTGAAGACTCGACAAACGGGCAACCGACTGCAGACAGTCGACCACAATATAACAATTGGACACAGGAAGAAGAGCAAGTCCACAGACAATCGACTATAGTAGCACGTGTAGTTGACTGCAAAAGGTTGCAAAATTCCTCAGCAAAATCTCGTAAAATCAGAATTAGATTTAGCTAGTTTATTATTTCCTTACTCAGTTCATTTCTTTCCTCTCGACAAAATCAGCTATCTATCTTTTCAAGAGTGTGATATTTTCAAGATATTCAGAATATTGTAATTTAGGATATCACTGATTGAGATCAAATAGGATTTCCATGTTGATAATGTATCATGTTCCTATAAATATCTAATAGAGAGCACTCAATTCATGTGGCTACAACGAAGTTCGAGATCGAGAAATTCGTGGGCAGAACAAGATTCAACTTTGGCCTGTTTGGAGAAGAGAACTAGATGTGAAGATCTTTTTGGTCATCTTGGCTGGATGAAGATTTGACCATTGAGATAGGCGGTGCTTTATATTGCTCTCAAAGCTAAGGAGAATTCAAGACAAGGTGGAGATTTATTGAGTGTGTCTTGAATTTTGGCCCCAAGACTTGAAGACTCGACAGACAGGTAATGGGAAGGACCTAGATCGCAGACAATCAACTGCAGTATAGCAGTTAGACACAGGAAGAAGACCTAGTCCACAGACAGTCGACTGTGGTAGCAGGTGCAGTTGACTATAGAAGGTTGCAGAATTCTTGAACAAGATATAGCATAATTAGAATTATATATAGCCGGTTTATTATTTCCTTACTCAGCTGATTTCTTTCCTGTCGACATGATCAACCCAGTAGTGTCTCATATATTCTCTATCTTTTCAAGAGTGTGATATCTTCAAGATATTCAGAATATTGTAATTTAGGATACCACTGATAGAGATCAAATAGGATTTCCATGTTGAGAATGTACAGGGATCCTATACATATCTAATAGAGTGCGTTCATGTAAAGATGTAGGAGAGCGGCCCTATGAGGGTCCAAGTTTGGCTCTTTTTGTACCCTCCAACATTATTATTCAATCAGAAGTCACCATTGAGTCTCATTTCTCCATGGATGTTCCCTTCAAACATTTATATTGCGTTTGAGAGTTTTAACATGTATATCATGTGTGCAATTCTTCTCTAGCCCTCATTATCTTCGTTCATATTGAGTCAATCCCCAACACACATGTACGTCATATGTGTTAATTAGGTAACTTTGACCATGTAAAAATTTGACAAACACTTATCGCAGTATGTGCTAGTATCAACTATTTATATTGGAAAGAAAGTCTAAGTTTCAAAGCATTATTATATTCCTGGTCCCATTATGGGACCAGGGGACGAGTAAGGAGCTTTTCCCTATTGGGTACTTCCTTTAAAAAAATTATTTCAATTTTTAAAAATTTTCTTCTACCTTTTTTGTTCTCGGTGTTCTTTAGATACATTTGACAAGATATCCGATAATCCGATTGACCTCTTAGTCGAAATGACCATTATGATTGGACCACTTTTTTCGATGAACATTTAATTCCACCTTTTTTTAATAAAAAATTTCCTCTTTTGCCCAGTGTTTGTAAATTCGACTTGGACAATATATAGCCCAATTAATCCCTCGCCTAAATGAACTTTCACCATGGTCGAGCCTGTATATTTTTTTCTTAACTTTTAGCTAGAATTTTTTTAAAAAAATATATCGAAAACCTTAGATATACAAATTAGCTTATATTTAAAATATTTTCTTTTTCAAAATTTAGATATATATTGCAAATTTAAACTCACGGATCTTTTTTTTTTAACTTAATTAGAAGGATTAATTTTGATTTTTTCTTTGTATGTATCCCTAGTATTCGAAAACTTAAAATAATGGATCTCTACAATTTCAAATTCAAGCCCAGGTCCACCTACTAAAGGGTAATGCTCTACCGATCATAAACCATCTCTATGCAAATGACTAAAACTTGAGATCTTACTAAAAGAGAATGGACGTCGAATATTAATTTTGGGATTTATATAAGAAAAAACTCTTGGCTCCCTTTTCCTTTTCCTTTCATTTTTTTTATTTGGGTGGTAAGGCACCAAAGGCCACCACTGTTTTTGTAGGTTCACTAACAACCAATTTAATAAATTATTTTGGACTTTCTCTATTCACATAACTAAAACTTGATGTCGTACTTAAAGGATAAAAGACGTTGAGTATTAATTTTGGATTTTATATAAGAAAAACTCTTGGCCCCCTTGTTCCTTTTCCTTTCACCATTTCCTTTTTTATTTGGGTTGGGGGTGCCGAAGGCCACCACCATTTTTCTAGGGTTGCCGACAACCTAATTAAAAATTCTTTTGGAGCCACTTAGATTAGCTTTGGTGAACCACATGGAACTATTCAATACCATGTTGGCAAATAACTGAAATTAAAAGTGAAATTGATATCGTATTAAACGTGATACAAAATTGAAAGTTGGTATATGTACTAAGGAGTGGCGAAGGCAAAGTTAGACCAATTTTAAATATAATCATGAAGGACCCTAAATAATTCAATTAATTAACAACCATCAAATTATGGACAAGTTGAAAGTAAATTAACAAATTTTATTCATAGATAATTATTTGTATCATGTATTTTTTTATCTATATGTCACCTACATTATTACATAAATTGATATAATGTGAATAATAAGTAATTAAGAAACATATTCCATTTAGATAAATGATATCTATATGGGGCATTGTCGTCCTAATAAGAGGACATGATAATGATATGACTCATCTAGTCAAGCATCATGTGATATATGGCATAACTTTCAGTCATATATCTAGATATCATAAGTTTATAGAATGCTAAGATCCCACGTCGTTTCTTCCTCTAATACGATAGAATGTGCTTGTAGTTGCGAAAGATCATTCGACGACGGATGAAATTCCAATCATGACATCAACGATATTAGGCGGCCTGGTAGTCTCCCTACCTTCTCTGCATGGAACATTCGAACAATAATACCGTTTTCTGGGAAAAGGAAGGCAGTAATAAAAATTGGAGAGAGGTGAACTCCATTCTCCATTCCCTGAAATGTAGTAGAAAAGTGTTTTCCGGAGTCCAAGCCCAACTCCTCCTGGGCCTACTCTTCGGCCCATATGGCCCAACTCCCTGTGGGCCCACTCTTCTGCCCATAGGGCCCATCTCCATCTCTCCATCTTCTTCTTCCTCAGTATCTCCCGTCTCCGTCTCCCTCGCTCTCCAATGGCTTCCGCTTTGACTCACAGAGTCGCTTCTCTCTGCTCTCTCGGGACTTCTCGCTCTGTTCCTACGAGCCGAAAGCTAACCGAACCCTTCCAATTCCGTCCCTGCAACTTCACCTTAACCCCAGTCAAATGCGCTTCACTCTCCATCTCAAATCCCGCCGGCAGCTTCACTTGGGACGACGTCGAACACGTCTCTCAGCCGGAGTTCTCTTGGGACGACCGCTCGGACCTCGGCGGGTTCCGCGAGAGGATCAAGCTCTGCAACCGTGGCAACGTAACGATCAATGAACCCATTCTGGCTCTGTTTCTGCCTCATATTTGAACGCACGAAGCAGTGTTTCTCATTCTCGAATTTCTCGTTCCAGGAATTCGTATCTGAGTTTCTGCCGTTCGTCGTCGGAGCTGAAGTTGTTGGTTACATTCACAATGGGTAATTGCAACGATTTATAGCTTGGAATTTGATTAGCTCGAATTTGTGTGGAAAGATTTAATTTTTGGCGGTCACCTATACAAATCACTGAAACCGCTGGTAGTGCATCTTCCACATTGAGATCTTCGAAAGATGACCCGGGGTTGATTTGGAGTTCGAATTCAAACTTGTGCAGCTTTACTAAACACTTGAAGGACTTCGAGGATGTGTTCGTTTTTCCTCGAGACGGTTCCTATGAGAGTGGATTCGGTTATCATGTAGGTTTGAGCCCGTCTCTGAGGACACCCGAGGACAAGACCAAAGCAGTTGCTCGAGTTGTGGAATGCTTGGGTGATGCTTTGATTCCAGGTATAAGGAACGAGGTACTATATGTAGATCGCACAATCCACTCTAGTCTGGAAACCCAATGTTTCATAGGCTTGAAGATTAGCCTTTTACTCGTTGAACCATTATCGCTTCGACTGTAACTTTGCAAAATGCAATTATGTTGTATGACTTATTGTGAATTCTTTTGTCATCTCCTTTCCAGCTGTACCCTGTAAAATCATCATTTGGGTCTTCGATAGTTTTCTCTCTCGAACGTGCCGCAGCCCCTTATTTTGGCATAAAGGTCCATCCTTGCTCTTTGTATACATTAGTTTACACATTTGGTATCAATGTCTTGCAATATATAGGTATGAATCGCTTTTGGTAGATTCTTTTCTTTGTCTAAAGATTGTCTAATGCGGGGAGCAGAACTGAGAACCTGCATAGATGCAAATACTTGAAAAACAAACGTCTTAGGAAGGAATGGAAACGTTTTAAATGGAATTGCCATGTAAAACTCGAGTATTTCGTATGGTTGTATCTCACATTTGTTTCCATTCCTTAGTTTGTGACATGGCCACATATTATGTTGTCTGACTTTGGGTTATTTGGCATCATTCATTAAAATAGGCCTATGGAGTACACATGAATGGCTATGTGGAAAGAGATGGTGAGAAACTTCTATGGATCGGAAAGAGAAGTCGTGAAAAATCCACATTTCCTGGGATGCTTGATCACCTTGTTGCGGGGGGACTGGTTCGTAATCGTTCATCATTCTCATTCATTATACTGTTATGCTTTTGGTCACACTTTTGGCATATGAACTGTTATTGTGAATCTCTCTCTAACAAGATTGTGACTGCAGCCTCACGATGTTGCTTGCGGGGAGAATGTTATGAAGGAATGTGAAGAGGAAGCAGGAATCCCCAGAACCATTTCCAGCCGGTGGCTTACTGCATTGCTAATGTCTATGAATTATGAAGTACATTCTTTCTGTTGGTTATTTACTGTTGCATTTGCCCCAAATCAATTCAGGGCAATTCCCGTTGGTGCTGTTTCCTACATGGACATAGACGGCTACAGATTCAAGAGAGATGTTTTGTTTTGTTACGATCTGAAACTCCCAGAGGACTTCATACCAATTAATCAAGGTAAGATTAGAGGAAGCTCGTTTCCTCTTGAGCATCTATGGTTCTACTTTTATGATTTATCTTGGTTGAGATATTTGCGTTTAGTAACGAAGTTAAGTTTGATTTAATTTAATTTAGTTTAATTTAAGGAGAGGAGACAAAAGTAGTTGGGAAAAGAAAAAATAAAGTTAAATTTGATTTGGTAAACAAACATGTCAATAAATCTATGGTCTCCTCAACTGAATATTGTTGCAACAGATGGAGAAGTGGAGAGCTTCAAGCTAGTCCCCGTGCCCCAGGTTGCGAATATCATACGGAGGACTAACTTCTTCAAGTCCAATTGCTCACTTGTTATAATTGACTTCCTGTTTCGACACGGGTGAGATATTTCGCAGTCTATCTTCTGCATATTTTCCTTTCAGACCTCTGCATATTTTGCAATCTGCAACTTGGAAAAATCTAATGGCAATAATTTTACTCCTTGCTTTTTAATTTCTAGTCTCTGCTGTCAAATGCATTGTAGAATACACATTTGATGTTTGCATCTATCGACTGTTGCAGCTACATCAAACCGGAGTATGATGGGTACTTGGATCTACTTTGGAGTTTGAAGTGTGGAGACTGCTCCTAGATATTACCTCTTCAGTGTCATCTTTATCCTTACTGTTTCTGTTATGCGAATGCTTCAATTTTCGAAGTCGAGATACGTCACAAGAATATAGAACCTGCTGGTTTGATTGTTTGAACCAGCATGGTGGAGGCTAGAAATTAAATGAAGGACGACAGTACAAGATGCCGTGCTGAGTTCGGGTAAGAAAAGTTTCGTGATGAACCATTAAGTGTCAGCATCAACTACACTTTTCAAGCATAATGCCATGGAGTGAGATGATGCAGGAACAAAAGCCTTCTGTGGAGGAAGATAGTAAAGGCTTGAGAAATTGCAGCTTAGCAAACTGAATTGGGCAAATTCACCACTCATGAACTATTTATAATTTAATTTTTTTGGTTCTTCTGAACAACAAAGAAATTAAAAAAGAAAAAACTGAAAAGGAAAATAGAGAAAGGAAGGATAAAACAAAGACAGCTGATCCTGTCCTAGTCACTGTACTTGTTTGGCTGGCTCTTCATGCCAATTGAAACACCCAGACTTCAATCTCCACAATAAACTGCTGCAAATGGCTCAGGCAGGACACATAAAAGCTACAACTCTCCATAAACCTGCATTTACCTAACACAAAGCCACACAAGCATGTTATGAGAGGATTTCGAGCCGATTGTTGTTCGGTTCCAGAGAATGTGGCACTAACTTCGTTCAAAACATGCATGTGCTCCTTTTTCAATCTAATCGTTTGCTAGGATGAAAGTAAAAATTTTCCATTAGTTTTGGGGAAAAAGATGCATTTGTCGAAACGCGGTTCGAAACGTGTCTCTCTTATTATTTTCGTGCTTTTGGAAGAAAAGGAAAATGGAAGAAAAGTTCCACGAACAGAAAAAGGACAGTAAGTACTAGATATTTGTATTGTACCTGGTGCTGGAGTTCCCGAGAGTGAGTTCGAGATCATCAGAGACGCACTCCTCATGAATCCTCTCCCCTTCCCACGGTTTCACAAATCCCACCGCGTTGCTTCTGAAAGCAAACTCCGCTGCAATTGTACAGTCTGACATCGGAATGTCCGCATTGTTATCTAGCCCAGCAGGAATTGCTGGAGAACATGTCCCGCTTTGCCCCGGGGTCCACATCCTTGACGCTCCCCTAGACAGACAATCCTCCTTGAAGCCAAATGGGTTCCGAGCGACGAGGCTGAATGTGGGCGAAGAGGGCCCACTCGGCCAGCCAGAGTCAGGAATGCCTTGCCTGACCGGGCTTGGAGGGGTCGATGCTGGCAGGAATGAACCATGCTGCCCATGCCCTGCCCAAGCCATTCCACTGTTCTGGTCATCCCAGTCAGTTCTTGGGGTTCGACAGGTAGGAGAGCTCAGAGGGGGCGTGACAGGAGCACTTATGGAGCCCCCATAGAGATTGAAAGGAAGCTTGGACGAAGCTGAGGATGAGCCCGATGAGAGATTTTTGAGCCATGGGATGAGAGAACTCGCATCGGCGCTTCCATTTGGATTGGGAGGGCAATTAGACCGAACCGGGCTCGGGAAGGACGATGAGGCAGGACTCGGGTCATAGGATGCACAGGGGCTGGGCTGGTACGACGAGTACGGGCTCGCCGATGTCGAGCCTCCCACAATTTCCATGCGTTCCACGGGTTTGCATCCCTGCAAATGCAGAAGAAGAGCAGACACAGAAGAAATCTCAGAGCATTATCATGGTTACATAAAATTGTTGGATGACAATGTTCACTCGATCAACCGAATTGCAGAAATTTCCCCCATATATACCAATTCTTATAATACCGGAACTGATTAGAGTAGTAGACAACTAAACATCCGATTCAAAGCAACGAGCAAGATCACTCGGGGCAGTCTTTCCAGTATAATTAAGTTTTGTTTCGGGATTCTTTCCTTTTCTGATCATCATTAGTTGGCATGAATTGTCAAACAGGTGGGGTAGTTCCTCAGACTTGGTTGTAGATTCTGCTCCTCCAAACACAGTGGCATGCTAAATGTATCTCGACATTTTTGCACAAAAGCCCGACAACGGGACCCATTCCCCATTGAAGGAGTCAGCCATGAGGGAGTGACCTGTGAGTTGTATCAAACCTCTAACAAAAACTAAATTCAGGAAGAAAACGCACTCTGGGCATCAGTCAACATTTTCAAGCGGCTTTATCCAAAAGCAATAGTTAAAAAAAAAAATCCCAGTAATGCATGCCGAGACATCACCAACGGGAAACTTCAAATCAAGATCTCGACTTTACGGAAAACTACTGCATGAAGATTGCAGACAGAAACAAAGAGACTTTGCTTAAAGGCGGGATGCTAATCTAACGTCCAAAGCCACGTCATCTCCGAACACCCGAAATTACACCCCCCGAAATCGAAACATAGTCAGCTTTGTTACAGCCCAAAGAGAGGAATCCAAGAATGGAAATTTTACACTTTTAACACAGTCCCTTCATCATTCCATTGCCACTAACAAGAACTTTTCATCAATCAGCTCTTTAAAAGAAAAGTAAGACCATTTTGCAAAGCATATAATGCCCTCTCTTCTTTTTCTTTTCTCGACCGTAAAGAGACCCATAAGCCATAAGCCTAGTCAAAGGATATGAAAATTCCCACTAACGATAATCGAACACGGGCACGAACATCTCACTTTCGATTTCTCCCGTGCCGAAAAGTGGACTAATTCACTACACACCCCGGGAATCTCGGACAATAATTACCCGGATAACAAAATTTTGGCCCCACCCCGTTTAGCTCTTCATTTGTGGTCCCTATGGTGAAATGACGGGATTACCCTCAGAGTTTGTACGTTTGTCAGGTGTTTCTGCAGTGGCAATCCGGTAAGGGTGACGGCAATAATAACTATTCTGCAACAATTGCCATCCCGAGAGCAGAGTCTCTGCTTCTCACGAGAAACTGTCCTCCCTACCGGAAAGTGAAGGGAAGACGTCGGTTCGTTAGCATAGCATTGAAGCAAAGCAGAAAAAGGCAAAACCCAAAGAGCCCCAATTACCAGAATACCCTCGAGAAATGGTCAAATTTACGTTTTTTTTAAGGCTGTATAGAGAATGAGCAGCTGGGGCATTGTGGTCTTGCGGGTGGCAGGCCTGACAAGGCCTCTGCAAAGTGACAGAGGCGTTGCTCTGCCGCGTGGGTTTCGACGAAGAAGACGAGCGAGCATATCTTTTGTGAAAATCTGTGTTTCGTGCAGTCTTTAAAAATCAAAAGCAACAAAAACATAGGAAAAGGTCAAAAAAAAAAGAAAAAGGAAGGACGAGAACAGAGTCCGCTGCAAATGAAGAAGAAAGAAGCACAGCAATGCTTCATCTAATTTGCCAATGACTTGCTCATCGTCGGACTTTTTTTTTTTTTTGAGAAAACTGTTTCGAGAATCCCAGAAGAGTACCAAAAAAAAAAAGAATTTTGTTGTTTTCCTCCTGAATTCACTCTTCCATTGATGACTTTTGCCGCTTCCGACATGTAATGGAAGCTGTCGGCCACAATCTTCCGACCATTTTCTTTAAAAAAAAGAAAAAAAGAAAAAGAAAAAAGAGAGAGAGAGAGAGAGCCGGAGAAACGAGTTGTCCAAGCACGCAAGTTTCTCCTCCGAGCTCGGCAAGGGTTCGTAACCGAAGCAATCGAAACAGAGAAGCCGCTAACCCGAGCAGCAGTGGCAGTAGCAGAGCAGTGGCGGATGCATGTATATATGAAGGATGTGATTAGGTAGTGTACTAGTGTTTATGATCTGGTTCGTTTACCTTGCGGTAAGTAGTGCCGTCTTCCTCGACGGTCCAGCCGGCTTCATTGCAGAGGGCCTTCAGGACCTCGTTGTTGTCGCAGTGCTTGGGGAGCTTGTAGTTCCCGTACATCCTCAGCCCAGCGTAGATCTTCGCCGCGATCGCCCGCCGCCTCCTCTCCCTCCGCTTGTTGTTCTCCCGCTCCCTCCACGTCGGCGTCCTCGTCCCCGACGCCATCTCCTCCGGCCAACGGCGACCCCCCTCTCTCTCTCTCGCCGGTTTCGGATTAGGATTTGGCGGGGAGGAAGGGGCGGGTCCCTTTCCGTTCCGCTGAGGGGAAAGTAATTATGGATGGAGGTTTGGTTTGGAGAAGGTGAGCTAAAAACGTAGTGGGTGGAGTTATTTGCCCTGGGAAAGTCCACTATTTACGATACTGCCACTGTTTGAAGGGAGGGGCCTTTTATTTTTTGTTTTGCTCCGGAATCACGGAGGTGGCACGTGTTTAGGCTTTTGACAAAACGGCAATAGCCCCACCGCGTGGCCCCCTTCGTGTCGTCGCGCCCTTCCCTCCTGCGGTTTCCTTGACCACCTCTCTTCCCCTCGACCGGGCGGGTCGGGTCAAGGGAATCGGTTAAACCGGAATCGATACAAATCCGATGGTTGAGACTGATACGAGCTCTATGAAGTTGCAAGAACATATGCACCAAGAGTCGTGACCTACAGGGGCATTTTCAAAAGGGTTGTCAATGTTCGACTGTATGCTGGGCCCAATGTTGCTCTCGATTCTGTAGATTTTAATGCTTTTCCTAACGGTTACTTCTGATCGCCGGTTATTGGGTAACGGGGAGTTCACTACATCTGTTCGAGTTAGCTTTCTTGCCCGGGACGTGTGATCGTGCAGGGGAATGTTTTGTACGATATATATTAAATGCGTTTGATTGCGTGATAACTGTGAGAGAACTGAATGTCACGCTTATTCTGATTTAACTCTGTTGCTTGGAACACTTGATCGTACAGGGAAATGTTTAGTATAGTAGATATTAAATGCGCATGATTGCGTGATAATTGTGACAGAAACCAAATGTCACGTTTATTCTGATTTAACCCTCTTGACCGAACACAATCAACACATAGATAAGACCAAAACAAGTATCTAGAGATATTATTTGTGTTCATGGGAAGGAGCATCTATTACCATGATTATGTCTTAAGTGCGTGATATCCATGGTTTAGCTCCCTCGGAAGTGCACATGAAACCCACAGATACGACCAAATAAAGTACTTAATTTAATTCATGAACACAATGTATACGAAGTGAATTACGACTTTTACTTTATTCTTAAAAGATAAATCGGGTTTATGCACGGGATCATCGACCGCAGGGAATTTGTATAGGTGCGTGTTATCCATATAAATGTCACGCTATTTTGCTTTGATTCCATGGGCCGGACATACGAAATGCGCAGACGTGGTCCAAGCAAGTTGATTCTTGACATGATTTATGATCGCATCGGATAGGAAGTGAATTGTAACTTTCAACTTTATTCAAAAAAGTACTTGCACTAACAATAGATCATTCATCACAATAAATCTGTATAAATATGTGATATCTGTGATAAAATCGAATGTCACGTTAATACGTATATACATATTCCTAATCAAGCGTCACAAAACATGCAAGTATGAGACCAAGTGCTGGTTTGATGTAATATTGCAGACTTTCTGCTCTATATCATCAATATGTAGAGAAATTTGTCCTAATATCAACTTGAGGCTATTTCCTTTCCTAAGGTCATAATGAGCACTTTATTAAAGGGGAAAAGCATACCCAAGATGATCATTGATAACTAAGCTTGGCGATTGATTCACGTTGGACTCCACACATGTACATCATTAAATCCAATGCACTTGAAATTCTCTTGGCGGCAACCATATCGAAAGGTTGCACTCAAGCACATATCACGAGAGAAGCATAGTTCCATTCAAATGATTAGCTTGAGACTAAACAGATAATTTTCTTAATGGGAATCCGAGTTTCTTGGGTCCTTTTAAAGAATCGTTTCTGCCATTTATGAATCAATTTTTCTTTGGTGAAAAGTTTGATGTAACAATACCTATGTATATAGTGAACGATTGATTAGAGGGACCGGACAATTTTTTCGAATAAGTCATGGTTGACGCGTGAAGCTTGAATTTGATCAAACATCATCGTGCATCTTCTTTTATCTTTGGGAGAAATCCAATGGGGGATTAGAGATGAGATGATGGGCCGCCATTAGGCTTCTATGATGGTGGACCTGCAAATAGGCCTATGGACCACGGACACAAGACTACGAGAAGAAACAAAAGCCCGAACAATGCGCGGACACGGCTGTCCTCCGGCGGAGTCCGCTGGTTATTGTCTACTTATACATTGGATGCACCGATACTTCATTAAAGAAGATTTTTAGCTACCATCAAAGGTGATAGTTTAGTAATTCCAAACTTACTCCTATATAGTTTGGTAATCCCAAGGTTTTGGGTTCGAATCCCCTCTATGCATTTGCGTCAAAATATTTATTAGAAGTGTGCTTTTCGCTTGGGCTTGGAGGACACCGATTTCAATGAACTGTACGAGGCCTTTGGTGCGGGGCCAATACTTGAGCTAGTCGTTCAGATCGTCTGATACGTTCGCGGTTGAATGCGAGAGCCCGAACATTATAAAGCGGGGGCAGTAAGGTTACCAACTTATCATTACTGCTAACCACCATTATTATCTATCGAAAAAATGATTTTTAGATATCAGTTAATTGAAAGTTAAGTGGTAATCAATATCAGTTCCCATAAGGATGATAATGCAAGTTCGAAACCCGATAAATACACATATTGAGCGAAGAAAGCAATCTTAAATGCTTCATTATTTCCGAAATTGTAAGAGTAAGGTCTTTCTAGTATGACTTCGAGTCACGGTAACATATATTAGTACTTTCAGTTCAAGTGTTTAGCACTTTAGTTCAAGTGTCTAGTACTTTTAGCACTTGTGATTAGTACGAGCATTTATTACTTTTACTTTCAGTTGAAATGTTTAGTATTTTAATTCAAATGTCTAGTATTTGATATAATTCATTACAAATAGTAAAAGTACTAAACACTTGAACTAAAATACGAAACACTTGAACTGATATACCAAGTATATCATCATAACTTAAAGTCACGTTAGAATTTCCCTATAAAACTAATATATCCGATAATTTGCTCACTAAAAAAGATTATTCTTGGGTTGCAATATACTAAGAACCCGTACCCGAGAGCTGCAAGTAAAATGACAGGTGCTGCGTCCCAAAATCAGATGAAGTGAAAAATCATCCTTCCGCTTCAGGAGGGACGAGTAATATCATGTACATGAGTCATAGTTAAAGCGGATAAATCTCTTCAATGAAAGATGTTTTTATAAACCATGGTACATCGAATTATATAATTCACTTCCAAATATTTACCCTTTTTCGATAATTATATCCCGAGAATGCCTTCAATAAATTCGGAGTACCTGTTATATCAATCATTTACTGGTAAGGTGATCTAGCGTAAAAATTTCAAGATCAATATTGATCGCATAATATTGTACTCTTTCAGAGACAATATAACAGTTATAAAATTACTATTATAAGTAATCTTACCGAACTTACGGTGTGCATATATAGGAGTAATAACTATACCATTGCTCAATTTGTTGTAGAATTATAGCGATGGACAAGATCACTCTGTGGATTTTATTTTGAAATTCGAATTAGACTATATTTCCCGTGGCACGAGCTGTTAACTCCTTGAAATAGAAGGAGGGAATGAGCTGGAGAAGAATATCTTTGTAGATCACGTGTGAATGAGACAAGGAAAGCCCAACCAGGTCTTAATCCAATCAAATCAAAGCATGGAGGAACCATTCAACGCCACCATTCATGATAAAGAGAGTTTTGCTATGAACACAAATAGTATAAAGGTCAAAGGATCCTTTCGTCTCGCTTTCATTTTGTAAGAATACTCATACTATATATATTCCGATTTATAAGAGCCATCTGACGGATCGGACCAAGAGAATTGACTAAACCGAAGAGGGTACAGATCCGATGATTAAGACTTATATCAGTTTTACGAAACTGTTAGAATATGCATCGATGATCACGATGTGCTGCATCGATGATGCAGCTTCGGATTTTCTAGATTTAGTTTAGGGCTTTCTCCAGCTGTTAATTCTAATAGCCGGTTATTCAGTAACAGAGAGTTCGTCATGTTGGTTTGGCTTAGCTCTCTTGCCTAGGACACGTGATCGCGCAAGGGATTGTTCAGTACAACAGATATTAAATGCGTATAATTACGTGATAATTGTGATACAACTGAATGTAACATTTATTCTCATTTAACTTCCTCGATAAAACACACAGAACACGTAGGTAAGACCAAAACAAGTACCTAGAGAAATTATTTATGTTCATGCGGAGGAGCATCTATAACAATGATTACGTCATAGTGCGTGATATCCCCGGTAGAATCAGTTTGTCACGTTATTTAGTTTAGCTCTCTAGGAAGTACCCATGAAATGCGCAGATATGACAAAATCAATACTTCATTTAATTCATGAACACAAAGTGAATTACGGCTTTCTATTTTATTCTTAAGAGATAAATCGTGTTTATGCAAGGGATCATCTAGTATGGTGAATTTGTATAGGTGTGTAATATATACCCATATGAATGTCGACTCCATGGCCATACGTACAAAACATGCAGACATCCGAGCAATTACACACTTGACATAATTTATGATCACATCGGATATATACTAAGTCAATATGTATTAAATGGGTGATATATGTGATAAAACTGAATGTCAGAGTAATATGCATATACCTCCCTGAGCAAGTCTCATTAAACATGCAAATATATATGACTAGACCAAGTATTGATTTGACGCAATATTGTAGACTTTTTACTCTATCATCAATAGAGAAATTGTCCTAATATCAATTTTAGGTTATTTCCTTTTCTAAGGTCATAATAAGCACTTGATAGGAAAACTTACTCAAGACGACCATTGATTAAGCTTGGTTAGATTCACGTTGGACTCCGCACATATACATCATTCGATCCAATAAATCGAAATTTTCTTAGTGGCTACCATACTTAAAGGGTTGCATCGAGTATATACAAGAGAAACATTGACTTTTCAAATGGTTAGCTAAAGACTAAACATTAATCTTCTAAATAGGAGTCAGACTTTCTCTCCTTCCTTTAAGGAATCGTTTTTGCCATCTATGGATTAAATTTTTGTGGTGAAAAATAATTGATATAGCAATATCCATGAATAGTGAACGATTGAATAGAGGGACTGGAAAATCTTTTAACAAGTAAAGTCAAGGTTGAGGCATGAAGGTTCAATTTGATAAATATCATCATGCCTCTTCTTTTATCTTTGGGAGAAACCCAATGGAAGATCGAGATGAATTTTTTTTTTTGTATTGATAAGTAAAAAGATTGTTAGCAATAGTGACCATTTTGCCACCCTCGCTACGCAATGTTCAAGTACGAATATATCAAATGAACTAAACAATTAATGCAAGTACCGACCCCGTTAGTGTTATACCATCAAAAATCTAATATAATTCACAGAAGTCGGTATCCCAAGTACAAACCTAAAAAGGATACTTTTAACAAATGTTTGAACAAAGGCATAAGGGATTCAAATCTAGGACTTTAGAGTTCATCAAATCATATGAGAGTAAATAAAATGCTGGAGTCAATCATCTCTAATGTATCCAATAAATAATGTCTTCATCAACCGTGAGTAGCTTTATATCATATAGCCATTGGCCAAAATGGCACATAATTATAAGGTGAAATGTACATCATTATCTATGCTGACATTATAATCTTTTAGAAAGAGCATAATAATTATGAAATCACTATAAGTGATCTACCGGATTTTTGAATATATATTTATAGTATTAATAGTTTTATCCTTGCTCGAGTTGTTCTAGAATCATAGCTATAGACAAGACTACGTGGATTGTATTTCGAATTAGACAATATATGTTTGCCGTGGCACGTGCTTTGACTAGTTGTAGTTGAGCAAAACGAGGGAAGAAACTGGAGAAGGTAATATATATCATTGTCCATACTGAAAAGAGACTAAATGGGAATGAGACGAGAAAAGCCCAATCATTCTTGATAAAAGCATGGAGGAGCCTAACCGCTGCTCCCTGCCGGCAGTCAATGCTCCCATTCATTTCATGATAAATGAGAGCTTTGCCATAAGTACACTTGTAACCGGAAAAAAAAAAATCACTTATTAACGTAGATTGATTCAAATGATTTAATATAATTTTTTATTAAAAGAGATATTGAATTCGAGTTTTATAAATGAAAAAAGTCTACGATTGAGAGATTTACCCCTTAGACGATGCATGTCGAGAAAAGTTCACTGAAGTTGACTAAATCAAAATAATAATTATTTTACTTAAGTTAGATGTAAAATGACTAATTTTTCACATCAAATCAAAATAAAATTTTCATTTAAATAGAAATATTTGTAAGAAAGTATCCCCTCCACGTACACATTCTCTCTCTGCAGATTTTTCCAAGTCTCTTTATTGAGAGTTCATTGGAAGGATTTATAAAGTGTTTTTTTGGTGTGAACTTTAGTATTCGGAAGCCCAATTTGACCCCGACTAATTTAGTTGAGCTGGATCGGTCCACTAAGGTTTTATAAGTGCTTTAATTAAGAGACTTTTCTATGAGAAAAATGAGACAAGAAGATGTTACCCTTTGAAAATAGGTCATGACATTCGATTGTCCATCTATTCGAATACAAATGATCTCCGTTAAGATGGTAGAAAATTTACAACATGAGTGGAATATGTACGTTTGTATGATTGCTAAAATATGCCTCTAATCCTCCACCCGAAAGGGGGAAAATAGGAGTTATGCCACTAATCACCTCTATCGTACCTCTAAAAATTTTTTGATGGGTTGCATTAAAAAAAAATATAACCACTGCAGTTGCCATTTTTCATTGATTAATTGCCATGGGATATCCTATATTCATAGTTTCATTCACATAATTGTTAGTCATTCATGGTGGTTGGTGTTGGCTTCCATCGGCCCCAACTTACTGTATCTCAATGACACCGAGGTCATTCCTAATGTCGTGCCATGCCAGTGGTCAATGCAGATTGGTATAGAAAACCGATAATAAACTTTACGGTTACAGGAGAAACTCATGAATCTAGTACAAAAATCAATAATAACTTAAGTGGTGGAAACTATAGGTTCACATAAACATGTTCGATACTTCACCTTTGGCAAACGGGCAACATTTAAATGCGAGATCTAGTGGCTAAGGAGGTATTAAACCTGTTATTGCTTTTGATGTGTATTATCAACTTTTTCTTTTCCGTCATCACAAATTTTCTGTTAGGTTTAATTAAACTAGTAGCATTCGCTCGGTCAGAATCAGAATTTGATCTACACGGTTAAACTGATTGTAGCCGAATTTTACGTGACAATGGGGCGGTCCCGAAGGCACAAATACATCCCAACAGTGCAAAATACACAAGCTGAGGAAGTCAGCTGATAATATATATAACCTAAGATGGGAGAAGCAAAAACCAACAGTTCTGATCACGACAGTCTATAAATGGAAGACAGTTCATATGTCGGCCACTGGGATTAGCAATATCATGGATATATAACAAGCAAACAACATAACGAAAGGGTCCAACTCAATCCTTCACCATTTAACGCCTAGCTGTGTGTCGAGCCCTACTAATTTGTGTCTTGATCAGATTATTTTTTCCTCCCTTGAAGTCGAGACAAAGAGTGTCTTCTGGCAAGAGGCTATTGTCCCTGATGAATTTGCTCCACCCACGTGAAAACCTGAGTCTACGATAACCCTTGGTTTGCTGTTTCATGGCTACATGCCATTTACGACCATCAGGGCCTCTAATCACGGCGCTCTCCTTGCTCCATTGCTCCGCTGCCGTAGCAACTGCCACAGGTAGAGACTGCAAAATATGCAAATCGATCAAAGTGACATGTGAAGAAATACTTCACAACAATGGATGTAGTACCTGAAAACACCCTAACAATATATTTCACAAAGAAATAAGCGAGAAGGATCACATGAATGTCTAAATAAATATTGTACTAAATCAACTGAAACGTAGAATATGATAATCCGGGACATTACGAAGTAATTAGTCTCATGCTTCGTAAGAGTCCTCTTGTAAGGAAGGAGACTCCTAGCAGATGACGATGAAGGACCGGTAGGAGAACGAGCAGCAGGCTTTCTCCCAGCTTCTTCTTCATCAGAATCTCCACTATCAGTATCAGTACATTCTCCTCCTTCTTCTTCACATTCTTCTTCCTCCTCCTCCTCCTCCTCCTCCTCCTCCTCCTCCTCCTTAACTCCGGGGTGATCTTCTCCCTCTCCACCTTGCCTTAGTTCAATATCTACAATAAACCAATTAAATGGTAATCAATAAAGCACCAATTATATATAATAAAAAAAAATGGAATGAACCCTAAACGTAATCACCCTCCAGTGATACTGTATATGCAATGCATGCATTATCCAAAAGAGAAATTCAATAAGAAAAATGGTACGTCAAAATGCGTATATATAGCAACTCACCAATCTCTTTCTCACAGCAAGTCGGGTCGTACACGACAACCTCGAGAGCTTCCTCAGACACGAGCTTGAAAATCAATAAATCTCCGAGTTTCAGTTTCAAGTCTCTCACGATCTTTTCCCACCCATTAGTCAAGTAGCAGTCAGTTCCATTCTTCCGCAACTTCACTCTCCATGAAATTGCTGATTCCAAGTCGTCGGATTTCACGCAGATCCTGTTGGGGAGCGTCCCTCTGAAGTTCTTGACGAAAGCCAGTGGTACCTTCTGTTCAAAAAATAAATCGAATGACTCAAAACAGTTTCACTAGAAGACGCCGAAAATGGCTGAACATACTGGTGGTCTCATCGAAAAACAATTTGGTTTGACTTTCATCCTGTTGGACGGGTAAAGCTAAGTGCGTGAAAGAGAGAAGGAGAGATCATAGACGCGTACGAGTTTGGTAGGGAAGTCACCGAGGAAGAGCTTGAAGAAGGAAGGGCTCTTCTTCCGTTTGGGTGACGGGCCTCTTCCCATTTGCAAAGCAGAAAGCAAAGGCACGTAGTATTCTCTTATGAGTTATGACAATAAAACATACATGGAAGTGTGTGTGTGTGTGTATTTATATACACACAGAACAGAGATTAAATTGGGGCAAATGAGAAAGTTAAAAGAATTATGTGAATGGTAATTACTCTCCTAGTTTTAAGTGTTGGAAAACGAGTCGTCATTTGTCGATTGAATGTTTTGTGACTTTTCGGTAATCCAAACTCATCAAGAATCTTGGAGTGGATCTAGAAGATAATGGTTATTTAATTTATTGTTACTTGTTTTACTTTTTTTTTTTTTGGTGGATAACGAATCAAAGCCCTAGAAATCGTTATTTGGACAATCTAAAATTTTAACCAGTCATGTAGCACGACATGCGGGAGTTTGCATTATATATTTCTAATAAAGTTTGTGAAATAAATACATGAAAATTAAATGATGAAAATTATAAGTACCAATATTAGAGCGCTCGCATTTTATTTTGCAGGATTTATATTTTACAATCTACTTGCACATGAAAAAAATTATTCATACCATCATATAATATATAATACGTCGCATGCCTTTATGGTTCATTCTTGGAACTTAATTCGAAAAAGCTCTATATTATGTATGCCTTGTTCAAGGGAAACTGTAGATTGAAATTATTCCATTTTTCATCTTCTTTAACATGACTTTGGGAGCGTTTGGTTCAAATATTGTTAGACCACATTAAATGTGAATATTAGAGGGAGAGTTTAATTATGAAATTTTTTTGGTTAAAAGTTGAAATGTGAGATTGTATTATTTGGTAAATTATATTGGATTATGGAAAATATTGATGATAATATATATGATTTATTATTTTAGAGATAATTGTGGGTCCTACGACCGTAATCTCGGTTGTAATCTAACAATTCCACATGTAAAGGAGGCATTTTGGTTCCATGTAAAGTTCAAAATTTACATTGTAAAGTTCGAATATTACATAGTATTTTATGGTATTTGTTTGTAGAGGTTGTAAAAGTTAACTATTATAATCATTTACTCGAGTTAGAATTTTACAACCATAGTTAGTAAAGACTTTACATTCAAAATATGTGAAATTATTAGATTACAACAGAGATTACGATCGTAGGACCCACAATCATCTCTACAAAAATAAATTATATATTAAATGATCACTCACATTCCTGGTAATCTAATATAATCTAACTAGGCATTTGGTAATGAATTGTTAGATTATAGTGAATGTAAAGATTGAAGGGAAAGTTTAATAATGAATTGTTTTCCTGGATTAAGAGTTGAAATGTGAGATTGTTGCATTTGGTAAATTATATTGAATTACGGGGAATGATGATAATATAATATACGATTTATTTTTGTAGAGATGATTGTGGATCCCACGATCGTTATCTCCGTTGTAATTTAACAATTTTACCTGTTTTAAGTGCAAAATCTTTACCGACCATGACTGTAAAGTTCTAACTCGAGCAAATGATTATAATTGTTACATTTTACAATCTTTATAAACAAAAGTCGCAAAATACTATGTAAAGTTTGAACTTTATAATGTAAAATTCGAACTTTATAATGTAAAATTCGAACTTTACATCGAAACAAATGGCCCTAAATATAATTTATCGAAACAACAATATCACATTTCAACTTTTAACTTGGGAAAAAAATTCCGTAGATAAACTTTCCGTCGATCTTCACATTCCATATAATCCAACAATACTTGAACCAAACGCTCCCTATATGCAAAGTCTTTATCGACCACGGTTGTAAAGTTCTAACTCGAACAAATGATTATAATTGTTAACTTTTATAACAATGTAAATTTCGAACTTTATATATCATCAAATGCCCCCTCTTGAAAGCTAATGACAGGGAGAGTGCCATATCCTATCTTTGCAAGATAAAATTTTACTTGGTATGACAAAATTTTATAGCAACAAAACCAAAAACCAAAAGTGAAAATCTCACCAAATGCGTCTCCCTGCGGCTCGTCAACTCCGAACTGATCAATACATCTTGCTACGATTCGTCAACTCAGGATAAATAATTCATTGTTTTATATTATTACCTTTTATCATTCGATATGATATGTTTATATATCCCTCCTAAATCTCAATAAAATTCTCTAGATGTACTTATTTAAAGATTATCCGATATAATTGAATAATTACAACATCTTAAAAGAATCATTGACAATCTAGGTACTATGAATATATATTTTATATGGAGATAGACTTTTTTTTTCATATATTTAACTGATTGTTCTCCTTATATGGACATAGAGTCGATGGTGCTCCAGGAAAAAAATCAATTTAATATATAATAATTTACTATCAATTAAAGTAATTTAATATATAATAATTTATTAAATTAATTTAATATATAATAATTTATTATTATTATTATAGTGAAAGTAATTTAATAATTTATTATTAAAGTAATTTAATATATCAAAAATCAATTTAATTAATTTACTATCAATTAAAGTAATTTATTTTGATTTTAAAGTAATTTACTTCAATTATATGGTGTAACCACTTTAAAGTGATTGTACCGTAGACCTTCCATATATAATAATAATAATAATATAAATAAAATTAAAAGTCTCCTTGAAAATATTCAACAAATTATAAATGCATTATGGACATTTGAAAAGAAAATTTAAGAAAGTCTAAGTCACTGTTCCCGAACGTTGTGTGGGTCATTATACACTCAGGCCCTTAATTTTTTTACTTATTTTTAGAATAAAATTTAAGATGCCCCTAATTTACCCAATAAAAAATTTTCAAAAATATTTTGTAATTGCAATTTATCATATTTACCATTTATATATTATATTATAGATTAATGAACTTATTATTGATAGTTATTCATTTAGAATGTTTATAGTGAATTGCGGGGCAGCATGTTTATATTTATTATAGATATTCAAAGTGGACTCCGCGATATTGTGTGATGAGATAACTCTCTTTTGCCTTATATAATTCACATATCATCCTCGTTCCTAAATGATGGTCAGTAACTTTGAAATAAATCAGCCTTACATATCCTACCGAGAAAAAAAAAATTCAGCCTTACTGATTACTAATAGTCAAATAAATTTTACATATATGTATCTTGATTTTTTTTATATAAATATATTGAATACCGTTACATAAAAATTCTAAATTCGGCAATTAATTAGTAAGTGCCAATATTTTCTTTTTATTTTTATGATTGATCCTAACAATGATATATTTTTTGAAGGAAAACTATAAATTTGATTCTCTAAGTTTGGATACTTTTCTATTTTAGTCTTTTTTTAATTTTTTTTATCGTTTACATCTTATACCTTCGAATACTTTTCTTTTTCAGTCATTTTCCTTTTTCTTGGTTAGTTTTACATTTGATTACTTTTTAATTTTCATCCTTTATCAAATTTTTTATTAGAGAATATTTTAATTTTGATCCTCAACCTTTTCAAATTATATTTTGTCCTAATTCCTTTTTTGGTTCAATTTTTTCTTAATATTAAACGTTTTGCTTCTTATACTTCTACACCTCAAATTCCCATAAAAATGGCCACACTACATTTTTTAAACTTATAAAGAATTTATTGCTTTTGAAATGAAACAAAACATATTTTAAAATAATAATCTTTTTTTAAATAATAATCTTTTTAAATTTCAAAAATGTCATGTGATCATTTTTATGGGAATTTGAGGGGTAGAAGTATGAAAAACAAAACCTTTAAAATTAAGAAAAATTGAACCAAAAAGAATAGGATAAAAAATACTTTCAAAAAGTTGAGGATCAAAGTTTAAATCTTTTCTAATAAAAAATTTGATGAAATGACAAAAATATAAACTTAATTAAAGGTATTTGATGAAAACGAATCAAGAAAAAAAAATGACTAAAACAGAAAAGTATTCAAAAGTATTAGGATTTAAACAATAAAAAATTTTAAAAAATGACTAAAATATAAAAGTATCCGAATGCAAAGGACCAAATGTATAGTTTTATATTTTTTTAATAATATCAAATGAAATACTTATTTTTTTATTACAAAAGATGTCCATATATACTCATGGAATAAAAGAGTACAGATAATTTCACTAAATATCGAGAGTATGCGCCACTTGCTCCACCCTATTTCGATGAAATAATTTGATAACAACTTTCCGTATTATCCATTTATAGGTACTTAAGGGGGTGGGTCTTGAAATTACGCAGCACGACTCATATCCCATTTCATCTAGCTTCATGTTTAAGAAAAGTCCAAATATTTAATAAATAATTGGAAATACATTACGAAAATTTGAAAAAATGTAGTTTAAACAGTCAAAGTATTTATTAACGGAAGAAATCCGTTAATGTGGAGGCTCTCATCGCATAAATGGAAGAAATTCATAAAAGTAGGTGAAATTAATATATATATATATATATATATATATATAGATAGATGTATACTATTTTTAACTTGAATAGTTGTTGATATTCGTTCTTGATATTGCTCTTGTGGAGGAAATATTCAGTGATTCTACCAACTTGTCTTGTGATGTGAAAGGGGACTAATTTAATTACAATAAATAAGGAAATTAGTTTATTCACTCAAGTAATTATTATAATTATTTTTATTTGTAAAAATCATATTGATTTTTTCTCATTTTATCATTATGAGATAAGATCATGTAAAATTTTTTCTAGTAGTGCGTGATTCATCATGTCATAATTTTCTAGCCATCATATCGATCTATCTATCTATGTATATGTTTATGCTTTTTTGCTTCACAGGGATGGACCAAGGGGAGGCTGAAGGAAAGAGTCGGCCTCCTAAAATCTCGATATTGTAAGAAAATCGTTCTTAAATTTTTTATAAAATTATTGCTATTTCCCAGTAAAGAGGGAAAGCTTATATTCCTATTATCGGACTCCACTGTCCCCTTCTCAGTTTTCTTAATTTTTAGAGTTTTTATTCATTATCAATGTGTCACCCATTAGGAGGGTGTCATGTCTGATCATAATAAAGAAATGAACGAACTTTCAAACGGTGGATAAATTTGACAAGTTATATTTATGATAATATCAAAGTCTAGATATATTTGTCAAAAAGTTCAAACCTCGTATTTTTTTTAAAAAAATCTGCCCCTTCAAAATGAACTTCTCTTCTTCGATATAATATATATATATATATATGCGGTAAAAAAATGCAATTTCATAATATATATATATGTTGTGGTAAATGCTATTTTTTTAGAAATTATATTATATATAATTTTTATATAATTTTAAATTAGATTTTTATAGTGTAAAAAAATGAAGATATTTTTTCCTTATTTAAAATTAAAAATAATTATATTATTTTAATTCATATATGAAAGAAAAAAAAATCTCTTCTGATATTTTCTTTTATACTTGAGCCGTTCTTACCTTTCTCATCAAAATATAAAAATGCAAAAACCAAAGGATATATTGGTTTCTTTGCCTCCAATGTTCTTTTTTTTTTTTTAGATTTATACTTTCGTAAAATTTTCCCATCCTATCTTTTTTAACTCATTGAAATTGTAATCATTATTTTTTTTTCATGTATGGATATTTTTCAATCTTAAAAGAACTTTTCTTTCACTTCTAATTTTTTTTTATCATTAATTTAGTTATTGCTATTCTCAATCGTCTTTGTACTTTAATTTGTTCATATAGAATTAAATTTAAAAAAGATTTGAAAGTGGATAAACTGATACCATATGCAATTATACCAATACGGCAACGTGCACGTATATAATATCTAGATAATCTGCCCTTTTAAAATGAACTCCCCTTCTTCGATATATATATATATATATATATATAGATCTATATATTATAAACTTACATTTTTTTATCCACCGCAACCATTTTATGAAATTTTATTATATTGTAAATTTTATTTAATTTTTATAATATAGAAAATGAATATATATTGTCCTTATATATATTCTGTTATAAAAAAGTATTATTTTAATTCATAATATATGAAAGAAAAAGAAATAATCTCTCGTGATCTTTTTTTCTTATGCTTGAGCCGCTGGTTGCCGTTCTCATCAAAATATATAAATGCAAACACCGAAGGATACGTTTGTCTCTCTGCCTCTCTCGTATTTTTTCTAGCTTTGTATTTTCTTAAAAAAATTTCATCCCATCTTCTTTAACTCATTGAAATCGCACATATTACTTTTTGCATGTATTAATATTTTTATCTTAAAAATAAACTTTCTTTTACTTCTAATATTATATTATTCTCCATCATTAATTTGGCTCTGCTATTCTTGGTCTTGTGCTTTATTTTGTTAATACAGGAGATTTTAAGTTAAAATTTAAAAATATTTTGACGTGGATAAACCAATATGCAATTATACCAATACCCCACGATGCACGTAAATGATCAAGCAAACTCGTGCACTCACGAGCAATCCCTCTAGTATATATGAATGTGTTTGGATTTAGAGTTAAGTTGAGTTGAGTTTTGATTTTAATTGGTTTGTAATGATTGTGATGTTGAATTATGAGAAAAAGTATGAAAAAGTAATAAATAGTTTGGATAAAGTAATAATTAAGTAATAATTGTGTTGTTGAATTATGAGAAAAAATGTGAAAAAGTAATGAATAGTTGAGATAAAATAATGATTAAATAATAATTGTGTTGTTGAATTGAAGGTAACTGGAATTGAGTTAAAAAATATTCAAAATCCAAACACACCCTATATTTTTTAAAAAAAATGGGACAGAAGAAGTCTTCTGATTCATTAAATAAAATTAAATGATACGACGATGAGGCACTATTGCTCAAGCAACATCCTCAAAAATTAATTGGCAAAAGTCAAACCTAACATTATGAACATGCAAGTCAAAAGGAAATAATCCTGCATGATTCACCAGCCAATTCACGGACCTATTTTTCCTTCATATATGTCATGTCTAATTCACAGTCACACTTCATTCTTTGATGAGGAAATCTTCAACATCCCGAACGAGTGGCTCTAGCCATCTTGGCCATGCGAAATACGCTCTCTCATGAAAGAGCGTTAAATACCACTTGGGAGTCGACCTTTACGAGTAAATATCAATATCCCAAATTTCGTGCCAACTTCAACCTGCGTCACCTCCCCAAAGCGCAGCTTTCACCAATGTCCAATGGACAATATCATGTACGTACGAACCTACATAACCACCACCCATCGTCACGAGTCAATTCTCTTGCACCGATCATAACCGGATTACCTTTAGCGGCTCCATCTGTATTGAGCTTTCATCCAGCCCTGCATCTCAATATCACATTTAAATATTCAATTTTCCGCCATGAATTCTAATCAGAAACTGAATAAATTCCATTTGTGGAATAGCATCGAATTCCCTTTATTTTTTTTAAAAAAATTGTATATATTCTTATTCACGAATAGTGGCATTGGAATAAGAGAGAGAGAACAAATCCTGATTATAATTCTTTGAAAAATCTTTGTCGCAGGAACTAGAGTTAGTTTAAGAGGTTCAACACTTAAGTTTCTTAAATAAAATTTTAGGTTCGAGTCTTATGAATGATCCTTGACTGTGATAATTTTATCCCTTAGTGGACGGATCGGGTTGAAATTGGATTGGTCGGGACCGTTGAACTTCCGAATATACTGTATACAGTGAAAAAAGAAAAAGAAAAATTCCTTATGGCGAATCAGAGGATTTTTTAATTAAAAATCTATAACAAACCAAAACACCCGGCAAGAGCGCGGCGGTCTTCGCGACCTCACCACCTTCCCCGTCGCTTCGCCCCCTTCGTCTCCACGTCTCCCCCCTTCGAATCAAAGGTAATGGCATATCAAAGCTTTTCGATTTCATCGGTTGTTTGGAATTACAAGCTCTGTCGTTGTTGCTTTCCCCCGCACCATTTTGTGTCTTTGATATCCCTTTTTGCCGTTCTGTTGAAATTTCTGCGCCGGCAGGGACTTCATTCAGAAGCTTGGCAAAGGTCGGGTTTTTCAACTGATAACGGAATTAACTGCCGTGTTCTTTCCTTGTCGGTAAAACCCAATTCCTGTTGGGTTTCGTCCGGGTGTATAGGAGTTTGCTTGGAGAAGTTCCAATTCTGGGATCGGGTCTGAATTGCGAGTCAATTGAATTCTTCGATTGACGAGGCGTTGACCTCCTGATTTTGGTAAGGTTGGGGGTTGAGCATTTGATTCTATCTGCAGTGATCTTACGTTGCTGGGGGTGATACGTCAATTAAGCCTATTCGGGTGTTCGTTTCGAGGGTTCGATCATTCATGCTCCTGAGATACAGGATAGGATTGTTGTGATGAGGAATTCTGATTGCTTGTCAATGGAGGACGTGCTTTATTGATTGAATTTGAGTCCAGGCTTGGTAATTTGTCAGCAAATGATAGATAGTTCTGTTGCAGAGGTTGATAGTGTTGGACTCATACTGAATTTGGATCGGTTAAGATTGCCATCGGAGGTTAGAATCAACTGAAATGGACGACACTATGACCAGCTGCGGTTCACTGCCTCCTTTCCTTTCGAAGACTTACGAGATGGTAGATGATTCTTCAACCGACTCGATTGTCTCCTGGAGTGAAAATAATAAAAGCTTCGTCGTGTGGGACCCGCCGGAATTTGCCCGAGTTTTGCTCCCGAAATACTTCAAGCACAGTAACTTCTCAAGCTTTATCAGGCAACTAAATACATATGTAAGTTAAAATGATTTCAAGCCCTTCTGATTATTCTATTTAAGTGTATACAAAATATTGTTGTTACCCTTTATTGGTGATGTGCATTAAACAGATTCTTTAATTCTCGGCAGGGCTTCCGAAAGAGTGACCCTGAAAAATGGGAATTCGCCAATGATGGCTTCATAAGAGGTCAACCGAACCTTCTAAGGAATATCCACCGACGAAAGCCAGTCCACAGCCATTCGGGTCAAAATGTCCAAACTCAAGGGACCGTCCAACCACTGACTGAATCGGAGAGACAAGGATTGAAGGACGATATGGAGAGGCTTAAAAATGAGAAAGAATCTCTCGTTTCAGAGGTACAGAAGCACGAAAAGGAGAGGGCGGAGCTTGATATTCAGGTTCGGGGATTGAAGGATAGGTTCCATTCAATGGAACAGCGGCACAAAAGTATGGTCTCGAACTTAGCAGATGTGTTGCAAAAACCGGGTCTTGCTTTGACGTTGCTGTTCGAGTCTGAACCTAATGACAGAAAAAGAAGGTTGCCTCGATTAGGTTACCTTCAAGATGAGGGAAATGGAGAGGAAAGTAGCCCCGGGACTTCCCAGATTTCAGGTAAAGAAAACTCAGACGGGGCTTCTTCTGGGTTAACATCAATGATGGATCTCTATGATCAGCTTGAGTCTTCGTTAACCATATGGGAGAACATCATGAGTGATGCTAGTCAAACTTTCGATCATTGTTTCTCCATCTCAAACAACCTTGAACTCGACGAGGCCGCTAGTTGTGCTGAATGCCCTGCTATAGACATGAACTCTGAACCTGCCGTGCCACCTGCTTCTGAACCTCCTGGGCCAGCCCCATCTAAGGAACAGAAGGAGGCCAATCCTGTTACTACAGGTGTCAACGATGTTTTCTGGGAACAGTTCCTAACAGAGAATCCGGGTTCGTCGGAGACTCAGGAGGTTCAGTCAGAGAGGAAAGACAAGAACGAGGGCAAGAGTAGCACTGACGGAAGATATTGGTGGAGCGTGAGGACTGTAAATTACCTAGCGGAGCAGATGGGCCATCTTACCCCTGCGGAAAGAACTTAATTGGCTGCGCGATTGATTTTCCCGATTTTGATGGCTCGGTGGCGCTGTTATAATAATTTAGGTATGGTCCCAATCTGTTGTATCCCGCATTGAATTAATGTTCTGTTTAATCTCTGGTTTTCTTCCCTTTTTTCCCCCTTAATTGTGATGATCGATTTCCATTACAGTAATCTTCAGTATGGCATCCTGAGAGTGCTAGAGTGGCATTTACTGTGATCTGATATTGTGTGGAACCTGTGTCTTTGAATTTGCATATATAGTTGTGTTCATTGTAATAATCTTTCTGTTGGGTCGTGAGCTGTAACTCTTGCTATATCTTGGAATGTATGCAAATATTGTTCTGCCTCGAAAGCATCTTTTCTTTACCACTCCTCTTCTGCTACTTTTTCGAGAGACCTCCAGGGTTAAAGGGGTTTCGATTAGAAGATTGGTCTCTTTTCCTTATCACAGCAGTTTGTCCCCACGTTCTTCCTGTTAGGATAAATCAGTATACAGATTGAAGTCATCCTTCGAGAAGTGGAAGGAGCATCAGCTCTTGGTAAGAGTCGGGATGACTTCATTAGACTTCCGTCGGTTTTGTGTATCCATGCTGTAGTTCCTAAATCCCAAGTCTGCTGTTGCTGTATAGTTTCATGAACTGCTTGGATTGGTTCTAGCAAAATTTATAAGCTTCTCCTAATTGATGGGAGGACTATTTAAAGCTTTTTCCGGAATGGGAATTCAGTTATGAATATCTCATTTTCATGCACTTGTGTCTCATCCCGAGAACGTACATGGTTGGGTTAATTGGCTTCTGAACAGTAGAAACTTCAGCATCAGATTCTCCCCATGTTTCTGAAATCAGTTCCCTAAGCTCCAGTATGACCATTTTTCCAGGGACTTACAAGTAACGTGAGGATGAAATGATTGGCGGACTGGCTTAGGAAACGACTCTTAGCATTGGTTAATAGTTTTTTTCCTGGTTGAATGATGGCAGGCCATCTTTGCCTTGTTTCCCCCTGTCTTTCCCCGCATTGCCTGTTTGTTCCTTAGAGCTTGCAATTTTTGTTCATCTGTATAGATCTCAGACCTCGACGTTAATGTTTAAATTTCATTGTTCACTGTAAAGTTTCCTTCGAAAATATCTAATTTCTTGACTAGTTGAACCTGTAACTGACAGTTAAATGTTGTTTCTGCAGGTTACTAATGATCGAGCTGGGTACCCGGGTTGCAAGCAGCAGGAATTTTGGATGGAATTGACTTATTACAGATTTTTTCAGTTTAGTGCCGTGTTATACATAGACTAATAGACACATGTACATTTAAATAATGTCTGACTCTAAAACCAATTTATTTTCGTATGTTTTTGGATTGTACACTTTATTATCATGTCTTCTCAGGGATCCCATTGACTGGAACTCAATATTATGTAGGAGGAGGAGGTTTGCTGAGGTAATGAATTAAGAATGGATCGGTATGCCTGCCTCCTCGACTTACCGGTTGTCTTGAAACTAGATACCTCGATCACCGTTGGACGAATGGCCGTATCATCAACTTAGCAGAAAAAAGAACAATAGGAATAAAGATCGTGCCTGCGACTCTTACCAGCATATGCCACCCTTGCTTATGATAGGTGAGCTTATATGGTTTTACGCCGTTTTCATGGGATCGGAAGCGACAACACTAAAAATCACGATAAAAATATCGACTCTTGCCATAGAAGAACTGCCGTCTTTTCACTTTAAAGGGGAGGCAAGATAGTTTTTTGAAGAGCTATAAGGTAAGGAATCAATAATAATTATAAGAACACTAATAAATATCTTTGGAATGTAAGCCATCATTATCTATGCATTTTCTTTTGCACATTGCGCATCTTCTTCATGGGCCAAAAATATATAGATAAATAGATATAATTACTCTTCTTCTTTTCTTTTGTTGATAATCATGAAATCCACTCATATTCTCCAAATTTTTGGATAATATACTAAATCATTGCTACAATATAGGCGACTTCGTTACATTTTAATAGATTATTATTGTGTAGATGTGCGACGTGAATTGATATTTATATTTTAGATAATGAACGTCTTTATTCCGATAAACAAGGTCGAAGGATATATAATTATTGTGGACAAAATCATGGCCATACCTTCAACATAATTTGTTACCATCATTGCTTCCACATTGATAGATCTTCTTCCACTCCATCAACAAAAAGGAAGATGAGAAATGGCCAATTACTTCCAAGAAAATTGCCTCCTTGCAACTCCCACTAAGCATGTATCTCATCATGAGACCTTGTCCCACGCACCTCACCATTCCTTTTGCTTCCAATTGCAACGGACTGGAGACGATGAATTCGAGTACACGGAACATGCTAGAGGGTTCACGAGAAGAAGATATGAATGGTGATGATGAGACCGACCCTTTTTATAATCGTGTGATTTCTAGTGATCCGTACTTTTAATCGGTGCGATAGGCACATGAGATTTCTGCCTTGTGAAGTGCAAGCTGACATGAGGCAGGGAAGGGCAAGCCTGCTGGGCTGCTGAAACCCATCAAGAAGTGGAAATCATCATCAGAAACAAAGAAAACCAATTTGTCCAATCTTGGCAGTGGCCACAGGATTCACCGTAATTGCTTCCTCCTTGGCTCGTTAATTATCGATAAGGCCACCTAAATGAGATCATAATCAATGGTTATGATTGATCTGATCCATTCAAACCAAGTCCAGGCCCAGTTTTCATTTCGGAATGAAACACTTGGAACTGACGTCTCCGTAAATCTCCATATGTCAAACTCTGCTTTGCTCGTAAACTTGATCATTATAATCGAACACGAACAAGCAATCTTTGATCTTTCTATATGGGCATGAAATCAGCATGATTTATAGCAGACTATTTGCAGGGTGCCTGCTGACCGGAAAACTCAGGACGTCACATCATCGAGACAGCAAAACAGGTTTACGACCTCGAGTCGTCTCCGTTTGTATGACTTGCTCTAACAACAGATGTAACATGAGATTCCTTATTTCTTGCAAAAGAAGTATGAGACATTTCTATAAGTTCTTCTTATCGGCTTTATGTATCTTCCAATAAAAGAATTTGTGTACATAATCAATAGAATGGGGGGACAAGAATATCAAAAGGAGAGGAGGAGAGGGTAAGGGAACGGAAGAAGAAGAAAAAGGTGTACTGTTGTCTTCGCTATTCCATTACTACTACAAAACGGGCACGGAGATGGATACCGGCATCGAGACATCACCCCCAAAGCCCGAACTCCTGCTAACGCCTGAATTCCCCGCAAATGCATACCCTGGACTCAAACCACCCAAGTGCAATGGCCCATTCTCGATCCTTTGAAAGACCCGGGCCAGGGATGCTGCCTTCCTCCGGGCCCGCTTGGTTCCCGTGAAAAGGAGAGTCTGGAGCAGGCCAGCCAGGGCAGGGGCCCTGATCACTCGCTCTGTTGTGACACTGCCACCACTCCGGCAAAGCTCAAGCAGGGCTGCCACCGCATTCTCCTTCCCCCGTGGAGTCCCGCCTCGCATCACTGCAATCAGGCCCGCCACAGCTGACTCTTCCCCTGCTACCGCCTCTGCCCCGAGAGGCTGCCTCACAATCAGGGTCAAAGCACCGGCTGCTTCCTCCGCAACCCCCTCATCCCCCAAAGCGCCAACCAGGGCAGCCACTGCCTTGGACTCAATCATCTTCGCACAATTTTCCGTGTGGGTGCTCAAATTGAAGAGGGCTGTTACTGCATCCTTCTTTCCCCTGGAAGTGCCATCACGCAGAAGGCCCGACAGGGCCTCTACAGCCCCTTCCTCATCGGCAATCCTCTTCTTGTAATCATGAACTGCAGACAAACTAAACAACGTGGCTGCAGCATTCTCCCTGGCCCCAGTCGTATGCCCATGTCTTAGAACTTCGACTATCGACTTCAAGCAACCCATTTCCTCCATAATCCGACTCCTGTTCTTTTCATGTATTGATAAGTTAAGCATAGCTGTCACGGAATTCTCCTGAGCTACGGGATTTGTCGAAGAGAGTAAATCCCTAAGATAAGGTATTGCACCAGCTTCGGCAATAAAAGCTCGGTTCTCCTTTGCAGTCTTGGCCAAGAGCCGGATCTCTCTTGCAGCCACACACTTTGCACCTTGAGAACCATCCCTGAGCTCCTGAACAAGAAGAGCCGATGCGGCTTTATTGGCTTCTAAGGCAGCCTTTGAGGGAGAAGCCGCCGTGAGAAACTCCGTCGAGGAATCAACGGCTTCAAGTGGCTCATATGGGATTCCATGAGCAGAGCACCACTGATGAATAAAATTTCTCAGAGCCCGGTTTGGTACCAGCTTTGAGTGAGCCAGCATTTGCCCTGTTTTCGGACAGGTAACATGGCCTCCTTGTACCCACCTCGAGATTGAACTCCGATCATACGTCTGCCCCGTGGATGTAATCACGGGGTCCCGCATCAGGTCCAGTGAAATTGGGCAGCAGAAATCTTTTGGAACCGCGACAAAGGTCTCAGCCATCTCCCGAGTGATCAGGCCCTTTGTCTTCTTCTTCTTCAGGTTCTTTGAAATACCATACTCAACTTCATCCTCCTCTAACTCAGACCTGTAAAGTAGGAACCTGCAGTACCTCAGGAGGGCAATAAACCCATTAAGCACTGAGACTGCGGGCTCCAGGTCCCCCTGATGGTTCACCACCTGCTCCTCCAGAAACTCGATTTCCACCCTACAGCTCTTAGCATCTCGAATTTTCAATTTCTCCGTAAAGAACACTCTCAGCTGAATGGGGTTGGGGACCCTCCCATTCTCGAACTCCTCAAGGAAACCAAAGAACTGAACTCTCAGGGCCTCGTCATGCTTGTCTATGTACAAGCAGTCCCTCCTCGATTGCCTCTGCAACAGCTCGATTTGCTCCCTTATGTCTTCACTCAATTCGATATCTTTTATCGGGAAAACATCCAACAGGGTGTATATCTCCTGATCTAGATCATGGAAGTGCCCCGAGATCGTCCGGTTCTGAAGCAGGAGCCATAGCTTTCCCGATTGTGAACAATAATCGAGCAGTATCTTCGACCGGTACAGTAACAGGTAGAGCTCCTTGAAGCATAAAACAGCAGCAGGAGGAAGGTTCGATCCCGAGTCCCGCAAGTACTCCAACAGGACCAGGAATACCTCGATCCGACGAATCAGGGAGCGGGAGTTCTTGCGCTGGAAAAAGAGGGACTTGCCCGAGAAGCACGAGACGAGCTCAGCCGAGATCGACGCGAGGGTCTGCACGAGGGTTATATCGGAGAGGTCCACCGGGGCCAAGAACACCTCCAGGGAGGGGGACCTCCTCCTTCTCAGGGATGAGAAAATCGCAGCACACGCCATAGACAAGATTTAACCAATCCGAGGTCGAAGGTAACCAATATTCCCTCCAAGAAACCGAGGTTAACAGACTGTTCTTGCCCAAAATCAGAACTTTATGAAACCTTAGGCTCCAAAGATTACACCTTCAGGTGAAATTACACAGCAAGCGACAACCTCGGAGTCTCCGAAATCCAAGAACACACTCTTTCCGGGGAAACCCAGAACCAGAACTCAAAAGCAATCAACAAATCAGAGAGAGGAAACTCTTACTCTCGTTGACGGGTTTCGCTCCTTTTCTTCTTCTTCTTCTGCTGTGAGAGAGCTAAACTCAATGAATCTTCCTGAAAGGGGCCCCTTTTTAAGGTCAGTGGAAAAGAAAGAGGAATTCGATCCCCCTTTGGTTGGTTTATGCGCGTTTGTGGAGGCGAATGGAAAGAGAGACCGATAGAAATTCCAAAGAAATCCAATTGCCCTTCTTCTTTTTCTTCAATATTATATAAAAATAAAATCGAAATTAAATACTATTTCTCCATTTTCTTCAATGCCCTCCTTCTTCTTCTTCTTCTTCTTCGTTTTCTTCTCTCTCTCTCTCTCTCTCTCTCTCTCTGGAATTTCTTGGATTGAAATTTGACTGCTCCAGCTTTGACGAGCACTTATCCATATTCCTGTCCATTCGTTTTCTGTTGCCCTTTTCTTCTTCTTCTTCTTTATTTTTATTTTTTTTTTGTTAAGGTCAAAAAGAAATTAGAAAAAATAGAAAATGATTTACTCAACTGCCCCAAAATAGACAGGTGATGAGTTATGCTCAGGACATATAAGGAGTTACGTTCAGCACATTATCAGCAAAACCATCACATGAATCTTTGCTGGATTCTTCTTAGCCTGACAAGGGAAAGAGTGAAAAAAACAGAAACCCTTCTATTTCTATTGAATAAGTACGTGCCCGGTTACTTGATTTTGTTCGTCTTTCTAATCCGATCTGATCTGACAGAATTGATTAGAATTATTTTTATCATTTAAAAAATAAAAGACAGTGCTGAAAGTTGCGACTGCATTGTTGTGTATATGTTGGATAATAAGTAGGTCGTGAATCCTGAAGGTGCATGCGGGAAGTCGGTCACACTAATCATGGTTCAGTGAAGACCTTTTGGATTATCAAATCTACCTCTGTGGCATTTCTCTAGGTTATCAATTTATTGTCAAATACCAACAATATTAAATCGTATTCCTGAATAATGTTTCATCGTAATTTGAGAATAATAAGCAGGAATAGTTAATTGCAAATTCTCAATAATCTAGTCCTATGAGGACTTACTAAAATAAAATGAAGTTTAGTTGAGGATTTCAGGCAATAATATATGCATTGAACTTCCACCAAAAAGATATATATATGCGCATTGACATTTTTGGGTAAAAAGCTGTACTTGGCTTTGCATTAGGCTGGGAAAAAGTTAGAACTAACAATGCAACTTTTTTCCTTTTTATTATTTCCCTCCAAGTGATAATTAGAGAGAATATTCTTCTTCTTTAATCTTTCTATGTTCATGGGGAAATCTAATTGGGGGGAGCACAGCTTGCTTGAGATTATTCAAAGGAAACCTCGAAACTTTGATAGTTAATTGATATTGGATTGGTAATTCGATTCAATTGCGCCTTGCACTATTTCGAAAGAAGTGGCGTTATATGATTAGGTGTGGATTTGGCTTAGCATTTTCATTTATTATTACTAATAAATCAACTATTTAAATCCCATGAGCTAAGAAAATTCTTTTTCTATAGATAAAACTTGAATTAAGAAAAATTTTTAACCCCACGGTGCGGACACAAACTCTTTTGAGATTTTGGGGAGAATTAAAAAAAGATACCACCTCCGAACTTATACCTCAAATTCCATCTAATAAATGGCATAAATAATCGAAGTTAGTGTTGTCGTGTACTATTAGCATGGTAGAAAAATTCTAATAGGACTCCGTGTTATCGTGACGTGTTTAATATTTTAGTTTAAATGTTGGTATTTTAGTTAAAGTGTTTAGTACTTTTGCTATTTGTGAAGGATTATATAAAATACTAAACACTTAAATTAAAAGTGGAAACAAAAAAGCTCATCATAATCATGATTATTAAAAATATTAAATATTTAAATTGAAATACTAAACGCTGGAATTGAAAATACTAAACGTATCACGATGACACGTAATTATGTTAGCAAAATTCTAACATTGTATTCATGGTTTGAGAATATAGAAAAATAGCATGCTCGATTTGGTAAGTTTTTGAAATCTTCATATGGCCTTTTTTGACAAACACTATATAGTCTATATGTCAACCTCTCACCCAAAAGGAATTCACTTTTTCAAAAAATTACAACTACAGCAGGTTTTATGTGTCAGATTGTCAGCAAAGATCCGATGTCGGGTTGTTCTTAACTTAAAAAGATGAGATTCACTTTAAATATCATTATTATCTATCCCCTTTTCTTTTAAAGAAATAGAAAATTTAAATTTATCCTTTATTAGCAAATAAAAAAGATTTTTTTGGTGAACAATAAATAAGAAATTTATTGTAAGCTGGGCATGCATAAATAAAAAGAACGTGCCTAACATTATAAAACTGCGAGTTTGTGAATAATCGTAATTAATTTACAAGTTATAATAATAATAATAGTGAGTATAAATTCTAATCTTTTCGACCACGGAATAATCATAATTTCTTCCTCTAATGTCAATACGGTCTCTTTTTTTATTAACATCTTTGTAAGAGAAAAATCTGATCCTATTTATATTCATTCAAGTTCAGCCAAAAGAAAGAAAATTTATTTTTCTTACTTATAGACGGATGCATAGAATTATTTGGGGGGTTGACCAAATGATCAAGTGGGGCCCATCTTTTGGCGCGTGGCCCGGGGCATCCCCAAAGTAAGCCAGACGAGAACTTGGCATGTATTATCTCGCCCTTAATTGGGTGGGCTTTAATTTTAATCTCACCTTTAAAGCAAAAGTGGCAATTTTTTTTCTTTTAAATTATTTTTCTTAGTTGACTCTAACGTCCAAAAATACAATAATAATTAATTATGAGCTTAAAAAGGAAAAAAGGAGAGGTAAAAAGTAAAAATTAACGGAAGGGGAAATTTCAAATCCCGGCTAGTAAATCCACCAATTCTTTTTAACCCAAAAGAAGAATTTACCGTTTTCTTGAACACCGTTCCATCGCAATTCTATGGTTTGTTTAGCCAAATATGTCATGACTCAAACGTAATTGTTAGTATGGACTCAAGAATCAAGAATGAAGTTTAAAAATTTCATTTCCGCATATTATTGTAAATGTATGTGGATATAATATTTCATATCGATAAAAGTTTGAAAGGAAAAAAATTAATGTTACATCTACCTAATTTTTAAGAGTAATATTTTTCGCAACTTCTTTTTACAAAAAAAAATGAAGAAAAACTATTTTTATATCATGCATATTTTTCTATTATCATTTTGGCAAATTATAAAAGCTTATTATCATATTTATCCATGTACAAATAGCATCCAACGGCAATTCCAGAGATCGTCTATCTAAGGAAAAACCATGACAATTGATGAGATATCTTATAGAATTCCCTCCTTGGCGAGAAATTCTTCGTTAATTAATTTACTTCATCGCGCAATTTGAGAAAATAATAATCCGACCTACTAACATAAATATTGAATGTGCTAATCAATGTCCAGGCGAGCAAGGAGATAATTTCATTAGGAAAAAGAAAAAGATAATGAGCCCGATAAATACAACAATTATATATTTTTAAAACTATCCAGTAATACCCAAGCTTTTGCAAAGCCTCATACATGTATATTGTCATTCTTTTGTTTAACTCTTATAATAATAAATTTTGAATCTAAAGCATTTGATATAAGTATCACATGTTCAGCGTCTTCTGATTTTAAAAGGAGCCTATGAATGTATATATATTTTGGACAAAGGGCTATATTGGTCCTCCAACTTGTCCTAAAAGTGTTATTTTACTCCCTAATGTGCTGAATTAGACATTCTCCTTGGAACTATCTAAAGGTTTTCTTGATTTATTAACTTACACAAACGTTTTCACTATAAGTGCACTATGGCTCCCAAACTCTTACCGTCTCCGTCTTCATTTGTTTATTTTATTTATTTATTTACTTTTTCTTATTGTAAGATAAGCTTTCAAATCTCATAGGAAATAGTAGAAGAGAGAAACGAAACCCGATGTAAAAGTTTCTTAGTAATAAATTGGAATTAGAATCTCTCTTTATCTAAATTACACCAAAAAAAGAGATATTATTCTAGTACTCTAAGAAATCAAGGATTATAAAAAATATGCTGAAAATTACGTATAATCACATGCATAGAGAATTTTTCCTACTAAAGAATAAAGTCAACTTAATCGTGTGACACACACGATTAATCATGGGTTAAAATATAAGTAGGATATAACTATTGATGGGTCAACTTAATCCATAAAAAAAAACCTTAATCGTGTGACAGACAAAGAAGATGGAGAAAACATTGAGGGGTTAAAATATAAGTAGGATATAACTATTGAGAACGTTACGTGGCTACTTTGTACATTGAACTGTTGATACTCTTGAGTTTACTAAAAATGCCTTATGATAACTTCATATTTAGCGGCGAAACGACGCCTGGTGAATCCAATCATATGGTAAACATATATAAAAGCTTTGCTTTTTTTTCCCTCTCTTCTCTTCTCTTTTTTTTTTTTTTTTACATATGGACATTGATTATATTATTATTTTTTAGAATAATAAAAAAATTTCCACTTGAATGATCTATTATGCAGTTTCGAGTATACAGCTAGCGCAGGCAGTAAGACTATAGCTAGGCGGCTGCTAATCTTCACCTAATCAAAACGGGGCCGCGAAAAGCATATAAAATATTAATCAGTTTGTTTTTTATATAACTACTCCACATGAGCATGCAGACAAGTGTATATAAATATATATATATATATATATATTGACGTTATAATACCGAGAAAAAAAGAACAAGTATAGGCATTATATCTATATATATTAACCAGTTAATCTCCGGCCAAAGAAAACCAGTTAATCTCTTTCGTTTATTTCCCCAAAAAGAGTTATTTGGCATTACGTTATTAAAACATGTGCTCCTCACGCAAAAATTATTACAAGATGTACACCTATATTATTCAAATTCATTGCAAATCATTTGTATGCATATATATATATATATATGTATGTATGTATGTATGTTACTGCAAATTAAAAAGTTCCGGTTTTTTTTAAAAGAATATCTTGTAAATGTAGCTCCGTTGCTGAAATATCTCATCGGCCTTCAAGTTAAAAATACGATAAATTATTATAGAGATCCCTCATAAAATATCGCAAGACCAAATACTATAATTAGATCATGTGTCAATCACACTACAAGTGCAAAATTGTATTATTTATCTTAGAGTTTTAGAATATCACACGATTTATTTCAATATTTTACAAGAATTCTTTTCTTTTTTTTTGGATTGAGTATAAGATATTTTCCCCATAATTTAGGTGTATTTTATGTTACGATCATTGTATTGTTATCAATTGCTCATGTAATGCGATGACATATGATCCAATTATAATATTTGGTCTCATCACGTCATATATGAAATATCCCTGTGCAATAATTTCTCAAGAAATACTATAGATGGAGGCGATCATTGTGGAGATTATACATCTTTTGAGTCTTCGTGAGTTTTTACCAAGATAAAGTTCAGACCTTCAAGTACATATTCTTGGCATGATAATAGGACATTTGAGGATGCTATCAACTTATCCTTGGTCGGTGCGTCATGTCGAATATGTATCTTGTACTTATTACTTTCTCTATCTCATTTTTTATTTTTTCTGGTCAAAAAGGGGGAAGGCAACGATCGACATACATAAGAATCCCACTCCATGTCCCCAATAGGAACATTACAAACATATAACTTTGGACGGTCGCTGCCCCACCACACAAAAGTCTTGTTACTCGAACACTCCAAGGTATACTAAGAATTGTTCATATTGGCTTTTGATCTACCCGAAAACAAAGGCAAGATATAATGTCATTAATTAATTTATATTCCGAGTTCCCCAAGCATCGGGGAAAAACTGACCAGTCTTTAGTTCACTCTTTGCAGTATATTACACGAATTCTATGTACCCATTAATTCGTCACATTTTTCATGCTAAAAGTCAGCAAAAAGGACGTTGAAATCTCGTACTCAGACGACCAAAATTTCATATGTCCAACCACTTCTCTAACCCTCTTTTTTCCACCAAAAACTTGCTTCTCCCCGAGGGCATGCCCTTATTCGTATATATTTGTAAGTCTACATTTTCGCGTCTGCATTTATTCCTTCCGTTGCATACCTCGCATACCTTTTCTTTTTCTCAAAGACGTGGCAAAATGGAAGTCATTCATTAAGCTAACGGAGCTGGAGTTTCTAACTATGATGAATGCGCTACCTGTGGATATGATGTCGGAAGTAGACCCGTTTAAATAAATAAAGGGGAATTACTGTGAAGGATGATTAATTTTACGCATATTGTACGCTGAAAATAATAGATCTCATGGAAAACTTCAGTAACCAAGTCAACACGGTTAACATTAATTAGTCTGGACCAAATGCATGTCCATGGACAATGACTTGTGTTTGTATTTTTCTCATTTTCCATGGTTTTCGTTTCATACGGCGCCCCACTTGACAAAATTGAACGTGTTACAGAATTGTGGACCTCTTCGATCAAGAATGTCATTTTCCTCCTTCACCTAAAGGCACATATTTTCTTTCGAAGGGCTAAGCATTGGAATAGTTTATGTTTTGTAGGGAACCAGTTTCTAGCTAGGATGCTGTCTGAGAAGTTGCAGGGAAGAGTGTTTGACAAAGAAGTGATTGAAAAATGAATTTTGTCGGGTTCAATAGAATAAACAGTTCGTCTATATGATCTTTTGGTGTTCGATTTCCTTAGAAACTGGATTGTTTCATGGCTAGAGCGTCATTAGTCGGAACACTCTGATGATCCCTTTTCTAAAGCTGGCAGAAAAAATAATTACATGTGATGTACTAGTACGTTCTGCAACAATGTATGATAGAAAAATAGGATCTTATGAGTAAAGGGCAGTGGTATCTCTCTCGATCTGGGACGAAGTTGTCCAGAGTTCAATAAATCTCACTATAGAAACTCGGGTTAATTATACCAGAGGTACAAAAAGTTTGCTAAATGAAACATTTTAGTATGAAATGAATTTTTGGTGACAATTTGGTATAGAAAATTCGAATTTGTTGCAATTAGGTGCATGCCGTCATCTGCCCCTTTGACGCCATCGGGTTCCAGTGACGTAGTTGATGATGTATCAAACTGCATCCAACGTGGCGCTAAATTTAAAATAAAAATTCTTTTTAATTTTATTTGAAATAAAATAATAATAAAAATAAAAGAAAAAATAATAAAAGTAAAAAACTCTCTTTCCTCTCCCAGCCAAGGTATCTCTGGAAGCTTGCGATGAAAGACTCCGCCAACGAGCTCTGTCGGGGGTGGGGTCGCCGCAAGGACGCCCCCACCTTGACACCAGATCTCTCAGAGAGATATGGGGTCGAGGTTGGGGTGTCACCGCCGACGACCCCAACCCCCGACCGAGATCGCCGGCGGGCTCAGTCAGGGGGTGGGTCGCCGGCGGTGACAACCCCACCTTTGATGCATTGGTATTTTATAAAAAAAAAAAGAATTTTTGGATCAATAAATATCTCGAGGTCACCGCACCCTAATTTACTTGAAAATATGTTTTAGAAAACACACTGAGAGAGAGAGATGAAGATGGAGAAGGAGATAGTGGGCTCCAACGATCGACTACCGTAACGAGCTTCGGACAATCACAATGAACCACATGGAGAGAGAGGGCAGAAGGAGAGAGAAATGACTTTTTTATTTATTAATTTCATTTCATTTTAAAGCTAGCGCGACATCATATGTTTTTGAAACGTCATCAGACACATCACCCAAAGCTAACTGTATCAGAGGGGTGGGTGACGGAGTGCACCCGATTGCAACAAATTCGAATTTTTTTACACTAAATTATCGCAAAAAATTTATGTTGTACCAAAGTGTTACATTTAACAAACTTTTTATACCCCTGATATAATTAACTCGAGAAACTCCCATATCCTTTAATTTTTCCTTCCTTGCTATCTCTATTTTTTTTTCTTAAACGGTGATGAGGATCCTTTATATATTCATTGTGAAAGCTTATACAAGGGAAATGCCCAACTGGATATTACATAAGCGGAATACAACGGTTTATCCATCCGGTAAATGACAAATGATGATAAATAAAACAAACACACTGGAAAAGAACAAATACAATTCCAGTTTGCCATTTTGAAATAATTTCGGTCACGATCGGCTAACAACATATGGTATGCTGGTTTCCATACCATAATTCCCAAGGTTTTTAAAAATTTAATACGCAGCGGAATTTCTTAGAATCGTCAATCATACGAATATGCAGCAACTCACACAATTGGTTCATCGGAAAACCACGGGTTACGATTTCCGCGAGGTAATCGATGTAGTGGCTGATGGCATGGGCCGATTGTGGTTGTCCCGAACCTCTGGAGGAGTTAAGGATGATGGTTGATCGTTGGCCTCCTCGCGCCTTGCTCGTCTGCTATGGCATGCACGAGCTCGGTCGTCGATGGCCTCTACTCGATCTTCTCCTCTATTCCTCTCTCGCTCTCTACATGTTTTTTACTGTCCGAGCAGTCGAACATGTGTGTCTAATCAGTTCTCATGCACATCTAAAGTCTCATCATATATCCTTAAATATAAGAATGAACAGGTAAAGCCCTAATGCGCCTTACTTAAACCAATGTCTAGACTTATCATTGGGTTGAACCAACCACATAAAGAGTAAATATGAATGTACTAGTTGAGTAAGTAGTTAGAGGAAGGACCTAGGACATGCCTAACCCAGCTTTTAGAATGACCAAAATGCCCCTGCTAACAAATAGCACGCTAAGGCCATTCTGACTCTAGTTATTGCCAATGTATTACACTTCGGCGTTAAACACTATGTTAATTATAGAGGCCTATCGTGCCGAGCACAACCCTTGTCCTTGACCTGTAAGAGTCTTTACATGCTGCCCCTCTACGTAACACCCATAATCAAGGCCAAGTCCCATATGACTATCACCTCCTCAATTACATCTTATCTTTGCGATATCTCGTCCAAAAGGCGAACATCCAGAGTATCTTACTTGCCTCCCACTGGCCAATGGGAAACTACAAGTATCCAACACTCGACAAGACTCGAAGTCACATCAATAAGGCCTTAGTTTATGGATGATCAACTAGGATGACCTAAGGGGACGATTAGTCCGAACAGGTATTGGTTAGCGTGATTCTATATTGCATATGTATGTTCCAACTAACTATTCCCATATGCCAAATATACGGAGTTGTTGATCCATAAAAGATATCATCCTTGGTATGTCAAGGCATAAGGTCCTAGCTTCATAAATTCATCCACATATGCTCAAGATCAAGAGCATGCGAATACCTTATATCGGTAAAAGTATTTGATGCCTCTTTGTGATGGCGTTCACGAATCACTTCTACGTGGTTCTGTTCAATGTTAGCCACCTGCACTAGCTCTATGAGTTCGGACCCCATCCGATGACCAAGGCAAGCCACCCCACATTCATATGAGACCCTCAAGCTATAACATTTACATGATGAAGTGTCCAGCTTTCTAAACCGGTTATGAACATTTACTTTAGGCTCAAGTATGCATGACTTATACCTTCTGCATGTCTAGGTATATCCACCACGTGCATAAGTCATTTACTTGATCCGGTGGATCTTATACACGTACACATAATGAAATCTAGTATATCTGCTCAATTAATAAAAAAACACTTGACATCCGTAACTGAAATGCCAAGGAACAAATAATCTTTAGAGCATACTGTACTGAATTGAATCCGACCAATGACAAGACTGGGCAGCACCAGTAGACCAAATCTAACAATGGAACCCAGCAAAATCAGGAAGGGGATTCTCATCCTTTCCATAATCCATATATCTAAATTATAGGCCTCATTTGTTCTCTGCATATATTTATCTTGTGGGAGGTAACAAATTTGAATTTTCGTATAATTCTTTTTTTTGAACTTTTATTAGATGAAGACGTGATTTTACTGCTTATTAAGATATACTAAGCATGTGTTTATTCGAACATGAAATTAAGTATCGAAAATATAAGACTTAAAATTTAAGGTTTTATTTTTTTCCCTCAAAAAGACTTATAAAGATTTGTAATTTAAGTATTTAATGGAATAAGTTCTTAAAATTTAAGTAAAAGTTGTTTTATTAAATTATTCAAACCGGGAGAATTTCATTGTATTTAATTGATATCCCAATGCTTATTTATACTTTTAATCCAGAATTTTTACATTTTATTCCCCAAAAAAAAAAGGAAAAGGAAAACATCGCACAAGGAAGCCGGCGGCTTCATCCCCCAATCATTTCATCACTCTCTCCGATCTCTCTGTCTTCCCCTCCTTGGCCTCCACTGTAACTTGCAAGGTCGCCGGCAGCTTCATCCTCCGGTCGCCACTGTCTCCGGTCTCTCTCTCTTCCCTTACTTGCAGTAGCAGAGGAATAAATGGGACATTTTTGCAATTAGAGAAAGCGCAAGCTCATAGATGCAAAATATTAAGAAAAATGACCCATTAGCCAAGCTACGAATTAGAAAAAGGGAAAAAAAATTAAGCGGGACTACTTGTGCCTTTTTATTCATTATTAGTATTTATATTTTATTGTTATAGGTCTATGAGTTTCCTTTATAATCGAAAAATAAGTAATTTTTCACTTAATAATTAGAATAATTCGATCTACTTTTGTGTTTATCAAATAAGCTGAGTCAAATTAAATGCTGAAAATCTAACAAGCAATTAATTTAGCTAATCAAACACATTCTATCTTCCTTAGTACTTTAGAACAGATATGGTGCGGTTATGAAAATGTCGGGTTTCTGTATCTCTGAGACAACGAAAGAAAGAGAGGATGCATCGAGTAATTGGGATCTTGGACTTGGAGGCAAAAGACTGGACTTCAGATGGGTTAGTTGAAGAATAATTGCTTGATCTTATTAATCTTGACTGACTAGTTGCATAAGTCGTAAAAGGACAAAGGAAACGTAAACGAGAGAGACGAATATTCATCAAACCACTCCTTAACATTAGTAGGCTCTTCATTTGTTTGATTTGGAAATCCATGGTCATAATTGACTTGGGTGTCTGCCAACTCATGCCCTAATTGACTTTGATTGTTTCCGACGAAGAGATCGAGCCGCCTCCCTCCTGGCACCAAATCCGTCCTAGGATTCGAGCTAAGGCCAAGAGAGACCCGGAGCCTCGAGCTTGGTTGTAAGGTAAATTGATTCTAGAGAACTTTCAGGTAGCACTTTTTAGTAATGGTCACGCAGTATCACGCTCTAACCTAATTTAGGGCATGAAAAAGCCCGAAACTAAGCGCCCCGGGGCCCAAATTGACTTGGACAAGCCGATCATCCCTTGGCATGGTTTCGGCCTCGCCTTATGGCAATGACAGCCAGTGGACAATGGTGATGGTGGTGGCGGTGTTGTCCGGCTATACGAGCAGTGATCACGGCTGCCAGAGATTGCTACGAAGAACCCCATACGCTTTTCCTTTCGGGAAGTCATTTGCACGATGCAAGTGGAGCGCAACAATTTGTGTGAGAGCAATTGTACGAGGCCCGGTCCGGCCCAATAATCCCGACCATATCTAATTCAAGCCCGTTTGGTTGAGCTGATGCTGATTCCGATCATTACCATTGATGGCTCACTGGGACCAACGTAGACGCGCATGCAGAGGATAGCTCCCCACGTTCCCCGTGAGCGCGGTGGGCCCAAATTCCGTTCCCGTCCGCCACGTCAGCGTCTCTAGGGTCGCAGCGAAACAAACACGAAAGCAGAGGAAGTCGGATTTTCAGTCCCTTTCCGTTTCCGTTCCCATTTCTTCCTTTCCTTTCTTTTCACCATCCTCTCTCTCTCTCGCCGGAAGTTGAGGAAAAGCGGTGGCGTTTCGATCTCCGGAGCCATGAATATATTCAGATTCGCCGGTGATATGACCCATTTGATCAGTATCGTGGTCCTCCTCCTCAAAATCTACGCCACCAAATCATGTTCAGGTGACTTCTCGTGCTTCATTTCATTGCTTCGATCTGTGCATTTTGATGTCAGAGCGTATTGTCGGAGTTTCGCTGTCAATTCGTTTGCTGGAGTTAAAATATTCGGCCTCTGATTGCTCGATTTCGCTTGCCAGCTGCAATTAGGTCTATGTGTTCGCTATCTTGGATGATAAGCCTCTGGAGAAATTACTTTTCAGCTCAATTGATTGATCATTCAATGCTAGGGTTTCTGGTTAGTTTGTTCATTCTTGAAATGAAGGAAGGAATAATGTCTGTTTGGCATCTCTTTTTAGATAAAATAGATTGAGCTGATTGGAGATTAGGCTTATGTGGAGGAGGATAGCTTATGGTTATGGTCTCTCCCTCATTTGATATAATTTTTTTTTTAACGCTGTTGACAGGCATTTCACTGAAGACTCAGGAGCTGTATGTGATCGTCTTTCTGGCTCGGTACTTGGATCTGTTCACTGATTTCATCTCGGTTTATAACACCGTGATGAAGTTGGTATTTATTGGGAGCTCTCTAGCGATTGTGTGGTGCATGCGGATGCATCGGGCTGTGAAGCGTACCTACGACAAGGAGCTTGACACGTTCCGGCATTATTTCCTTGTCCTGGGTTCCTTTGTATTGGCACTTCTTTTGCATGAGAAGTTTACGTTTCAAGAGGTAACTACTTTTCCACTTTTTTTTTTCCTCTCTCTATCTGGCATATTTTATCTGCAGTTTTCTTCCAATTTGTTATATGTGACTTAATATGTCGTGCTGCATACTGGAAATATCTCGAAATGTCAAGCGGTAAAGATTTTTTTAATCTGTAATTTTATTAGTGTAACTAGCCTCTCCTAGAATCTGGGAGAGGCAGCTTTGCTAGCCCTCCTTTTTTCTGGGAGAGGAATATATCTTAGAATCTTTTGTAATTCCACTGAAATGGTCAGACCATAACGGTCCTGAAACATTTAATAATGTTCGGCTGAGTTAATATGGTTTTGGTTTTGATTATACTCATGGAATTATAAATTCTTTCTGGAATTTAAATATTTTTGTTTATGACATGATTGGCAGAAACCAAATGACATTGTTGTCTTAAAATTTTTTAACCGAGGCCTGTTTCTGTCCTGAAAGCCAGGTTGTTTGACCTCATGCCTTGTTCCTGTTGTCTTAATGTCACAGAGAAATCAATGATATTGTATAATCACCAGTCTCCTCCTCAAGGAAGGAGCAAGACAAAAATGAAGTATTTGATAGTCGCTAGACATTTTATTTTATAAAAAGATTAAACCAATTCGTACAAGTTCCTTGAGTTTCTTATAGGTTACTTATGAGTTACGAATGTCACCATTCTGATGCTTATATGTATTTACATGACAACATTGCGGTAATATTCGTTTTCTTTTAGATAGTTGAACCATGAGATTAAAGCTTATTGATTGTTCTTCCTTCTGTTTAAACTCTTCGCAGATATTCTGGGCATTTTCAATATACTTGGAAGCTGTTGCAATTCTTCCTCAGCTAGTTATGCTGCAACGAAGCGGAAATGTGGATAACTTGACAGGGCAATATGTGTTCTTTCTTGGGTGAGTACGCTTTCCTTTGATATATACTCTATTAAGAGAAACGCATCTTAGGTCCATCATCGTTGAGTTTCTATGTTGATCCTACTGATCCTGGGACATTTTAATGGGTCCATATCTGTACATCCTCCTCCTCCCTCCCTGACTTCTTTTTTTCCTCCATTTTATTTTGTTCTTTTTTACTGGGGATAGTGACCTGCTGATTTTCATAATAATCTGAAAATACATGGATGGATTAGATCTGAATCTTTAAAAAGTGAACTATGCAAAATGGCCTTGGTTCAATATTTGGCTCAACGGTAGCTTCAGGTACTTGCTATGCACTAGTAGAAATACAAGCACATCTGCAATTATCACCTGCTGCTAGACTTTTGTTCTTTATTTGTTTCTGTGAGAGGCTGTTTTTGCCTTTCCTCTGTATGCTGTTATATATCTCTATAGACTTGTATGCCTAAGAGAACACTATCCTGTTCCCTGCAGGGCTTATCGCGCTTTTTACATCCTCAACTGGATTTACCGCTTCTTCACGGAGCCACACTTCAGTCGATGGATTGGTGAGTATCCCAGGTTTTATGCTGGACTTTTGTCGTAGAAATTCATAGTTATAGTTGTTCTGACTGTTTATTCTTTCTTTCTATCAGCTTGTTTGTCTGGGCTTGTCCAAACCGCTTTCTATGCAGATTTCTTCTACTACTACTTTATCAGGTAATCAAGAGCTGGACATTTACCCAAAGCAGGATCTTCCAATATGTCATCTCCATATCTCATTATACGAGTTTGATTTTCCTGCTGCAGTTGGAAAAACAATGCAAAGCTTCAGCTACCAGCTTAAGCTGATCCGGAGTTTGCTTTTAGCATTGGAATTCCGTGACTAAACACTCAGCATTCAAGCACTTGTGTAGCTGTCTTGTAGCTGATGAGCAACATGCTAGCTGACCAATTCGTGCAGGAGAAAGCATACAGGTTTCCGTGATTGAAGCGGATTATCCCTACTCTTGGTGGGGTATCAGGGGAAGTTATATTGGTGGAGATGACTGTATTAGGCCTGTAGAGTTAGATTCAATCATCCGTTTTTGACAAACTGATCCATTTTGTGAGTCTCTTGATCTTCGGATTACTTGTAAAGATACCACAGGAGGGCGTGAACAAATCATGGGTAAGTTTGATGAAAGACCATTCTTGGAAATATTTTTGGCTTGTTCAAGATGGCATTAAGTGAAACCATGTTTGATCAAAATAATTCTTGGAAATATTCTTGGATTTGCTATTGCTGCTTTCGATTCATTCCTTAGTTGTTCGTTGTGTTTGGTTGGTCAAGGAAAGGAGACCCTTTTGTATGCACTTTCAATGGATCTCTCTAATAATCATGGTACACAAAAGGCTGCTGCGGGGACAAAAATCAAAATATGTTCGAGGGAGTATATGCATCAGCCCATCGGGCATCTCCTTCGTTTTTCCTCGTTTCTCATTCTTGGCCTATCTCAACTAATTTTTAAGCACTTACCAGGTTAATCTTTCATCAAATACGTACCACCATTGTCACAACCCATACTAATCGATATATGCATCTTCACGCAAGTCAGCATATATCACGCAAGTTCCGACTTGAAGTTCCAGCATTGAAGAGGGCTAATACGCGCACGTTTCCATTCGCGTTCAACACACCAAGGAAAAGGAAACGCGGCCATTGATAGACATTCGACAATAGAGGGGTCTCGGGGAGAAATTCTGTCCCTTAAAAAAGGATCACTTGATGAGCCTTATACATCGCTAAAAACATCATGAAAATAATATTCTCATTATAAATTTACTTTACAAAAATTTGATCTGGTATAATATTATAAGTCGTGTATCCCTTCATGGGATGGTAGAAGCGTCTGCGGGCTGAAAAGCTAAAATTGGCTGCTGGGAGGGACTGGACTCAAAGTTGTGATTTCTCATCTTTTGCATTGCTGATTTCAATAATATCAATCAATGAATGTATCCATTGATTTCACAATAACATCCGACGATGGGGAGTATGGTGTCACAATAACACAATCTCGTGTTAGAATTTCCCAGAATGTATGTATGGTTTCAACTTCCTCAAAAATGTGGTGCTATTGCTCATTCCTACATGTAACTTCAGGGATAATTACTGCAGCGATACAAAAAGTTTGCCCGATGTAATGTTTTGGTACATAAGGAATTTTCCGTTGCAATTTGATACAAGACGTTCGAATTTGTTTCTATTAATTGCATTCCGTCATCTGCCCCTCTAATGTCGTCACCACTTGCTGACATGGCAGATGACGCGACTTGCAGCATCCGATGCGTCACTAACCATACAATATAAAAGATTCATTATTTTAATTAAAATTAAATTAACTAAAATTAAATTAAAAACAAATAAAATTTTCATTAAAAAAAGAAATTTCAAAGAAACAGCAAATAGCAAGATGGAGAAGGGGAGAGGGGGCTCTGACGATTGATGAGCTGTGGGAACGAGCTTCCAATCACAATGAGCCATGGCAGAGAGTTTTTTATTTTTGTAATTTCATTTTACTTTTTAAAATTAAAAAATATTTTTTTTTATTTTATAGTCTGCACCACGTCAGATGCGGTTGGACACGTCATCTGTCATGACAAGTAGTGGTGACGGCGTTAGAGAGGCAAATAACCAAGTGCAATTCATTGTAAGAAATTCGAACATTTTGTACCAAATTGTTCCCAAAAAAATCTTTTTATACCAAAGTGTTAAATTGTGCAACCTTTTTGTACCCCTAGAGTAATTAACCCTACAACTTCAACCCCATGTTAAATTTTCATAGCTTTTCAGGGAAATGCCTTCTGATTCTATATCGACCTGCTGTAGTTGCATGGATTTTTTTTGCTTGAAGATGGATATTCATTAATAATAATAAAGCATCAAAATTTGAATAGGCCATGTTGCATCTCTTCCTCTCTGAAGCGAATTGCCAGAGGGATGGATGAGATGTCAATGGGATCATTCAAATTACAAGAACCAGCCCAATGGGCAATGTTGTGGGCAAGGTAGTTATAAACCCGAGGGATTCATATAGGAGTCCAGTTGTTAAAGAAAGAAAGATCAAATAGCATGATAGAGATAATAGCAGATAGTTCAAGCAGAAGTTGATGAGGAGACATTAAGCTGTCGATGTAAGTCCTTGCAATCGCCGAGTAGAAGCAAGCTGTGGAGTCCAACTTGTTGAGCACAACGGATGGCATTGAGAGCAGCTTCTGCTTCCCCTGTAAGGGGTCGATAGCAATTGAGTAGAAAGCCCAAGCGAACTTGATGGTGCCTTTGTTGTTGGTGCAAACCACTAAGAGGTAAGAATGCTGCTAAAAGATTACAACATCGAAGCTGACTTGTAATGTAGGCTTGGTGGCAGCCTTATGGGTGAATTGAGTGATGGAATGATGGAGCCAAACTTTATCATATTCCCTGCGTCTCCTCTATATTGTAGTTGCCGAGTCGAAGGGGTAGAGAGTGCTCGAATCCAGTCTTGTGGTGTTGCGAAGCTGCTATAAGAAGTCCATATAAACCACCCCTGAAGGATGAACTTGTGATGAATATTTTGAGAAATTTTAAGAGATGGATCAATTCTTGTGATGAGTTTAATCCATTACACCATGTCTATTGGGCCAAGATTAGAAATTCTAGTGCCCAAAGTTGAGGAGAGAATGAACAATGTAGTTGCATGGATTATATTACTGGAATATGCTGAGTAAATATGAGAAGAAAAAACTAGTAATTATACTAACAAGAGTTGATCGCTTATTTTTCTTAAATAAAATATCGAATGCGAGTTTATGAATGGAGAAAACCCTTGATTGGGGTAACTTAACCTCTTAATGGATTAATCCGATTCGAATTGATTAGTTGGAGTCCATACCCAGGTATAACCGAAAAATATAGTAATGATTCTATAGAGCATAATTAATTTGCCACTCATGTGCCCAACAGGCAAATGATGCATGCGCTACGTTAATAATCTCGCAAGCTTTGGGTTTTCTTCAGTTCAAAGCATATATACATACACACACACATATATAAATGGATTACAGTGGCCAGTTTGTACTCAAGTAAGTCATTTCCTTCTCAAAGAAGCTCACGTTGTGGTGTTGAGTATACTTATATATATTTTAATTGTCATGTAATCTCTTTCTGCATATTTCTTAATTAATTTGAGTGAAGACCTTCATAATCACTTAATTTTCATTGAGGGAGAGGGAAAACGAAAACGATGAACGTGTCGCGTCGATTCTGGGTAGACTTCTTGTTAAAGTTTTATTTGGTATGACATGTAGATGGACATCATTAGCGTGTCAGACCTACCGATAACTATCATTTGCTAATCTCGTCTTGGCTGCATATATCTTGTCTGTTCGATACAATATCGACGCTTCGTGCTTTAAAAGCTGGCTGCATATATCGTCGGCATATATGCGTATCATATGGCTGAATAAAAGTTTGGCAGTATATATTCTCACTTTTTGCTTTTGCTGATTTTGGCTGCATATATGTGTGTGTGTGTATATACATATATTAATTTGTGGCTTAGCATGCAAAATTTCCTGTCCTACCAATTTTCTTTTTTCTTTTTTTTTTTGGGGCAAATTCCAGTCTGCCCTTTAGATCTAAACAATTTTAATTTATAATCTAAACCAAATGGCAGTTTTTTTTATCAATTTTTACGTAGAAAAGTAATTGGGTGTGATACGTTTTTGTATTATATGATCAAATTTTTTTATTAAAATTTCACCTCCTTCGTATGAAGATGAAAGGGATGTATGCAAGATTTGGATAAGAGGGTGAGTCCTTATGGAGACTTGTAACATAAGTTTTTTTTTTCCTTATCAAAAATCGAAAAAAACAATGATTTTTCTAATAACATTAAAATTTTATAGGGACAATTGCTATGTTTAGCCCCCTCAATCCATTTCTAGAAATGGAGAACATTCATAAACAAATGTGCTTATTATATCATTCCAAACCCTCTGGCCATCATGATTGTGTAGGCCGATTATACTATGGAGAACCCTAAACTTTAGACATAATCAACTTTAGTTGAGGATTTGAGTAATTCTTGCATGTCTATATATATATATGTAGCCATCGGATTTCTATTTTATTTATTTATTTACTCCAATAAAAAGCATGCTGGTAAAGAAAGAGAGGGGAATACCAACGTGGATTAGATTAAGTGGTTTGACACTTATTCTCATTAATTAAGGTTTTTGGTTCAAATTGTAATAATAGAGAAATCCATGCTAAGCTTCACCCTTAGTGGATTAATTCAATTCGAACTTAATTAGTTGGGATTTATTGAAATTTCCTATATATAGGTTACACACCCAAAAAGAAAGACACAGGATGATTTTTTTTTAAGAAAACGGGTTTTTTTTTCATATAGATAAGATTCACGCCTAAGTTAATGACATCAAATCAATTATTGTAATTGCCGCAATCATTTTTAGTATTATTTTATGATGTGAAGTAATGCATGCATCCAACCAATTAAGAATTTCGAGCCATTTTTAGCAAATGTAAGGGAAAGGAAAAATGAAAACAAAATCTTCCGACATACAAGTCAACTTCTTTTGTCATCCAATCTATCATCATTTTTTGGGATGTCTTTTTGGGGATGTCTATGTTGTTTTGCAGTCCCTCATAGTGTATAGTTGTACGTAATTAAGTGCTTTGTAAGGACCTCCATGAAGCTTTATCATATCAAATCATAATTGGATGCCCATAATAATGGAATAAAAAATAAAAGTAATTGCATTCGTACTTAATTTGTAAATATATTAGCAAGGGTATCCTTATAAAGATAGAATTTAATTGGTTAAGCGATTGGCAAAAATTTTAATTGAAGTTCAACCATATAATGTTCGTATAATTATCTTTAATTAATATAATATATAGTATTAACAACTGTGGGAGGCCAATTCGTGCGAGCAACGTGTTTATCCCAATATTTGGTTCCCTAAGAATATACTATAACTTAGAGGGATCACTTCCGACCGGATATGTTGAAAAAATCAACATACTCGAGTGAAATATCTACTTTTTCGTCGATAATTAGATATTCAAGCTCAAGCTGCTGATAGCCCTCTTGCCAGGGCTCAGCTGTCTCTGCGTTAGAGATATAGGTCCAATATTTCATGTAAAATTTATAGTTATATTTGAGAATATTTTTGTGATTTGATTTGATTTGATTTACCAAGATATTTTGATATCATTTGTTTCTTAGATTTAGTTGTTCATTGGGTCTATAAATAGGTGTACTATTTAATGTAAGCTCTTGAAATAAATTTGTAATTCAACCTAAGGGCACCTTGCTCTTCCCTCGGAGCGCAACCCGGTGCTGTGACTCAGTGCTCGTCGGAAGTGGAGCAGCACTACCCCCTCCCCTTTCCTCCACCATCCCCATTTCCCCCCTTTTTTTTCCTTTTTTTTTCATTTTTATAATGATTTTTTATAATAAAATTTTTATGGAGTCTACTTAGCCAATTTCTGTGCGCCATGTATCACCGTTAAGGGCCATGTCAGCACATCCAGTTAGAATTGACGAATTGATGAAGAACCTAACGGCAATGCTAAAATATATGAATAGTTTGTGATATCTATGAAAAAAAAGTTTCAAAAAAATGTAAAATTTGTGCTTTTCTACTAAGTTTTACCTAAAATATTTCCACTCTAGGCAAGCTTGCAAAGGGTCCGGCCTGGCTACCAAGCCACTTCTCTTAGGGCATGTTTGGTTCGCTTGAATGGAGATTCCCTTCCCTACGTATTCTGTGCGGAATACTCATTCCTATGTTTGGGAATATGGACATGTGGAATATCCATTCCGGGTCGGACCTCCCATCAAGCATATATGCTGAATGGCTATTCATCCCATGTCCATGGTGAATAGGTATTCCCCATTGGAAATATATGATCAAATTACTAAAACACCCCCGTCCTCTTTTCCAAGTTTCTTTACTATGCCACTGCCATCTCCACTGTCACCCTCTCCCCCCATCTGGACTACCAGAGCTCGATCGCCATGAGAGCTCGTAAGTCCATTGTAGGATGAGCTCGTTGTGAGGTTTCCGAGACCATGACGACCCTCAAGGAGGCTCGACAAGCTCTCGAAGCCTCTGAGATCAGACCGAACTCTCCCCCTGAGGACGTCCACCCATCGCCTTCTACTAGAAACCCTAGCTCGCCGTACAACCCACGACGAGGCTCGCCGTGAGCCCATGCCCTCCACCAGAAACCCTAGCTCAAGTGCCCCGTGTCTCCAATGGCCTCGTCAAGGACCGACAACCTCACAGAGGCCACTTCAATTACAAGGGCTTCCATGAGGTACTGAAGGAGATTCCCTTCCATGAGTTTAGGAGCAAAGAACAGTCCTTTCTTGAAAGAATCCGAGAGATGCATAAGTGATCAATTTGACTGGGACGTGAAAAGGGCTCCGCGCCAATGGGAACTGAAATGGAGGAGCCTTCTGCGGCGATAGAAAGGAAGGGATTCTTCGAGTACGGGATACTTTGATGAAGGGATTTCAGTGCCAGCGGGCGCGAGTAGAGGTGGGGGCGACGTTGCCGCAAAGCGGCGGCGGAGGAGGAAGGAAGCGGCCTACTAAAGGCTGCTACTCTTCATCTTTGAAAAAGAAGATGAACTGTGGTGTTTTTTTATTTTTTATTTTTTCAGTTTTTATTGTAGTAGGCCGCTACTCTTCATCTTTGAAAAAGAAGATGAACTGTGGTGTTTTTTTATTTTTTATTTTTTTCATTTTTTATTGTATATTATGGTAATATTTAAAACCAAGAGTATGCTTGTCTTTTGAATTTAAAACATGTCATATTCCTCGTACATTCCAATAAACCAAATATAAAATTTCAATTCTCAGTTTTGTTATTCCCTCCAACCAAACAAATCAAATTTCATCAAAATTTCAATTCTATTATTTATCCATTCTAATCTATATCAGTTCTATTTTGCATCAATTCCATCAGGTGAACCAAATGTACCCTTAGGCTTGGCCAGCCACTTTGCCTAGACTAGGGTGAAGCTTAGGGCGATTGTGGTGGAGCAATTCTGAATAATACATGTCGGTGCATCTTCAAAAACAACTTTAATTAATTCGAAAATAAAAATTAGAAGTCATTTTTCAAAAATTATTTAAAATTTTCCAATTAAGTTGAATGAAAATAATTATAAAAAAAATTGAATGAAAATATATGTGGTTATTTTATGCCCTTTGAGATCACTTGATCACCTGCACTTCAATAAGATATTGTGGTTTTTGGGAGAGATGTCATTTTGATATTTTAGGAATTAGAGTATTTGAATAAGATTGCATCTAATCAATTAGGTTGGGAATATCTTTTAGATTTTTCAATATTTGGTTGATGTCGTCTCGATATTTTGAAGTTTATGTTAATCCTAATTTGTTGCTTCATCGAGCCTATAAATAAGTGGGTATTCTATGTAGTCTCCTGAATCAGTTAATATAATAAATCATTGTGATTTTGGCCTGTGGCCATCACGTATTCTCAATCTTTAACTCTTATTCTCCTCTTAATTTAATTTTCTTGATGGTGTAAGAGCAGGAGGATGGGACCTGATGATGATGAGATGATAAAGATGACAAATAATAGACTGTTGAAGTCAGAAAGACTCAAGCCAATCTCTTTCGCATTCTGAAACCAAGATGCTCAAATCGTTTCATTTGATCTCTGAAAGCTAGACACCTTAAGTCAACCATTATCCTTCGACCTATAAAGCCAAGCAGCTCGAGCCAAATTCTCGATGACTGTTTTGCAAAGCACCCAAGTCAATCCGCAGTCATGATCCGTTAGGCGAAGGAGCCCCAGTTGTCGTCAAACTCGTTTTTACTTGCATGACAAGCATTTCAATGTGTTGCATGCTCATATGGAGGAAGAGTGTAAGATATTATTTTGATATTTTAGAAAATTTATCATGTTTGAAAATGAAGTTAAGTTTATCTTAATTGCATTTTAATTTTCTCTTTATTCAATAATATAATCATTACTTTTTTTTCTTCATTTTAATAACAAATTCTCTCACATACTTTTTTTTATCTATTATTACGATTAAATTTTTTAACACTAAATTCTCTCAACTATTCATTACTTTTTCCTCAATTCAACAATACAATTATTACCTTTTTATTTTCTTATTCAAATTAATAATAAATTTTTCCAACTACTTTTGTCTTTATCCCGTAAAATCAAATAAAATCATAATCATACTCTGTTACCAAACACACTAAAAATATTTGAATAAAATTGTATCGGATTAATTAGGTTGGGAATATCTATTTTGAGATTTATGTTATTCTTAATTTGTTGCTTTATTGAGCTTATAAATTTGTGAGTATTCCATGTATTCTCCTAAGTCGGTTAATGTAATAAATCACTCCCGTGGTTTTGGCCTATGGCCGCTACATATTCTCAATCTCTCTAACTCTTCTTCTCCTCTTAATTTAATTTTCGTGAAAGACAGGCCTAATCACTTATAAGCCCAGTGAAAATTTTATATGATATCCGAACGGGTTACGCTTCTACGTTCATTTGTGAGCTCACACCTCGCCACCTCCAGTATCGAGGTAGCCAAAAAGTGCGCCTCTAGTTTAGTTTGTCCCCCCTCGCCTGAGCACGAAAGAGGATATTTGGTTTGCGGTCAATTGTGGAGGGCGAGATTTAGGGGCACGTAGCACGTGATGGATCACACGTTGTCACGTGAGGACGGGTGTTGAGAATTTAGATCTCACATGGAAAACTGTTAATAAGAGATTTTATAAAAAATTGAGTACCATAATTTATCAATTCAAACTTTTAGATTAGAGATGTGTCCAACCGCTTATAGGTCCAATGAAAATTTTAGAGTTTTGACAATAAAAATAGAAAAATTATACATATTATAATGTTTATATCCCACCCAATTTGAAATCTAAAATGTAAATAGAGAGCGAGATAAAATCATAAAATTATCAGCTTCCTTTATAAAATCTATTCATCATTTCACAAGTTGTAAGATTAATTTTTTGGTAATACTGATTTCGCCATTGAAAAAAAAAATTGACTCATCAACTCACAGAGCGTGGAGATGACTCGTCTTTAAAGAGTCCGAACAAGTCCCCTAAAATCCAAAGCAAGTTTCAAACTTAGAACAACTTTAGGCTAATTAGAGTTCACAACATCAAGTGACTTTCTCCATAATTAATTAGCGTCGCTTTCTTGGCATGGGGAGGGGCCAAGGTTTTCCATTAAATTACAATTTATTAGCTTTCAATTTTGTGTCCCATTGTCTGTTGTTTTTCAACGATATTCAAAACTAGCTATAGCTATGGTCGAGACTCATCATTATTTTCTATCATGGGTGAACAACATATACATACATATATATATATATATATATATGTACACCCACTTTGCGAAAATAAAGAATTTCATTAAGATAAGACATCGGAGCCATTGAGTTAATGGAGGAGCGTTTCCATTAATTCAGGGAAGCTCAAGGCTCAAGCCGAGGAAATTCATTACATGATGAGTTGAAATTCATTAATCAAACTCTTGGCCCCACTAGATATCCTAGACCAGTCGATATCTTTACATCTTGAACATTAATTCATTTCATGAGAAACTGACACGGCATATTCGAATAAGAGAATCGATGTTTTTCGGCCAATAGAGTAACAGTCCTTCCCAACAATTTTACATCATACCTATTGCTTTAATTCGGCAATCGATTGATGCTAATAATAAATGCACTAGAACATTATAATTCAAGTGCTCCACAATTTCAGGTAAGTTCTTGGCCTGTGTATTTGTCACCATCTTATTTCGACCATGTCTTTTTCTGTTGCCCATCACATTCTTTCCTTTCTCTCCTCCTGAGGTTGTACGCAGTTCAGTGTCCGGTCAGTGAAATTATTGAGGTCGTCATATATATATATATATATATATTTATTTATTTATTTATTTAAAACAATGTTATATATATATATATATAAAAGAAATGTAATACAGTAAAACACATTTTTGTATAAAAATCGAGAGCTTTCAAGTTTGAGTCTTATTAGACTTTTAAATCCTCCATATAATAGAAAAAAATATTATATAAGTATACTATACTCGCTCTTGGAATTGGAAATCCCTTCGAAATTAAATCGACAAATTTCAGTCATGATAGAAATTCAGCTCAAGATGTCCTCTCATTCATACCGTTACATTTAATTTTTCTCTCCACTGAACAGAAAAGAGGGGGAAAAAAACTGTCACCAAAAGAATAATAGAAAAATTCCACCTCCCTTTTTTATAAAGAAAATTTATTTCCATTGCAATTTCAATAAAGTGAGAGATTAATATTATTGTTATTTATTCATTTTGAAAGTCAACAGTGTAGGGTGTCATATACTACTTACAACGTAACCTTGCAAATATAAATCATCTAGTTACGTAAAACGAATAGTTAGTATCAGCACGATCAAGTTTTAAGATCGGTTTTCATCCGTGGGATATCTCATGCCCCCTCTCTTGTTCGGTGCAATGGATCGGCATCGTACTAGATGGGCAGAAAAAGAAATGAAAGATCATCTAGCTATAATAGAGCGTTGAATTACCAGGTGCATGACCTTTGTCAACTTGACTTGAGTTTAGGTTGCGATGCTCTTACTGTTTTCAAGGGATACTCTTGTAGTGACGTTCCATAATGTTCCTTATTATTCGAAATAAAATTCAGTATCACTCATAAAAAAAAATGAATAGATAAGATTGAACATTTGATGGTATTTATGGAGATGCTGTAAGGAGAAATTCCAACACGACATAGTGTAAGGGTGTCACTTTTGGTACTTTAATTCGAGTATTTAGTACTTGAGTTCAAGTATCTAGTATTTTTACTATTTTTAATGAACTATACAAAGTATTAAATACTTGAATTGAAAATAAAAGTTAAAAACAATAGTATTAAGCACTTCATTGAACTACTCAATACTTAAACTGAAATAAGCAAATATATCGCCGTATCTCCTTGTCACGTTAGACTGACCATATAACTGCAAGATGCTGTGTGTGTTTTGTAGCAATTGCCGTGCCCCACGCATGAGATGGATAACATGCACTGAACTTTGCACCATTCCAACCCAGCGATCATAATTGATATGATACTCTCCCGAACTGAAAATTTATGTTTACTACACAGTGAAAACAAGGTCCCACCTATACAATATGTATGAGCTATAACAAAAATTGTGGAATCGAATTTCGAAGCCTTGCTGGAGCGCGTCATTATGAGCGAATTGAGTGATGAATAAGCTGAGGATGGCCAGAACTTTTCAAGCCGAACGGAAGCTGTAAGCAAACTTCGCTAATAATGCACGCATAGAACACTACTTGACATCAATGGATAATGTTAAATATCATTGGTGTAAATTAAAAGCATTTTATGCCCATAATATACACTTAATGTACTAATCTATGACTGAAAATTCTTAATATTAACCCGCATATATTGATTCAAACGGTTCGACGCTTGTGTCCTTTAAATAAATTCTCGAATTCATCTAGTGAATATGGGGAAAATTCATAATTGAAAGATCTTCACATCTTAGTAGCCGAACTAGATTAGTTAAAATTTATTAAATTTTTGGATATTAGAATGCACATTGAAAAATTTCTTCATATTATATCTAGAAATTACTATTTTAATGCCTTCTTGAAGGTTTGTAACTAGAATGTTGAGGGTTTTAAATTCATGGTCTTTCTTGTATGACTCAAAATCACAGTAACACGTATTAGTACTTTCAGTTCAAGTATTTAGTAATTATGTTAAAGTATTTTTTACTTTTAGTACCTGTAATTAGTATAAATATTTATTATTTTTACTGTCATATGAAGTATTTAATATTTTAATTCAAATATTTAGTATTTGATTAATTCATCACAAATAGTAAAAGTATTAAATATTTGAACTTAAATACTAAATACTTGAAACGATATATCAAGTGTGTAACCATTATTTAAAGCCATGTTAGGATTTCCCTTAAATTCAAGGGATTTTTGTTGGAGAAACTTGATTTCGGACCTACAAAGAGTGCGGGAAAAGAAAAACCAATAGAGTTCTTGAAGTTGGAGGTGTTAAGCATTCGAGACAATATGATTATGTAGTCAAACACTCGAACACATTCAAATTTGTGGCATGCCATTGCTAATTGGAGAAGAATGGGAATGGGGTCCTACCATTTTCTTATCTCATCAATCACATCAAAGTGAAGGGCACATCACATCCCGGTGTGCAAATATAATTTTTTTCTTTTATATATTATATATCTGAAAATTGGATCTAGCTACTCCTCTAGCTAGACCTACTAATTTTATTAAATATACTTTCAATTATGAAAATAAAAAAGAATTCCCTTCAAGCAAAATAAAAAGTGATAATGATAATTGTAATAAAAGGAATACCCCAAAAAACAAAGTAATACCCAACAAAGTTTGAATTTTGCTCCGACCAAAAAAAAAGTTTGAATTTTGCACCGGCTCCTCCTTGTGCCTCTTTCTTTCATCATAGAATACAAAATCAATCAGATTGGTTTTGGTGATTTGGTGTCGTTTCTCTTAAATAAGATTTCGATACAAGCATGTGAATAGAGAAAATTCACGACTGAAAGAGTTTCACTTTAGTGAGACGATACAACTTGTATATTAATTGAGATCCATTTATCTTGTAATCTGAGTGGTGCAAATAAAAGATATAATACAAAATAAAAAAGAAGAGAGCGATAAAATAGTACTCATCCTTGACTTGAAATTAAAAGATTTCAGATTTAATTTTTACAAATAGAACATTCGGAACTCTTTTATCATCATATTTCTTATTTCTCGTTACATCCATGATCTTCATCCTTGATCTTCGTAACAAAAAAAATATATATTTTAAAATAATTCATTTTAAAAAATGAATTTAATGGAGTATTATGCGGCTTTTATAGAAGCAACCAAACTCTAAATTTTATTCTTGTAGAAAATTTGAAGTCAATCAAGGCTTGAAATCTAGCAATGCAATTCATATAATTTTTTTCATATATAATTCTTGATATTCTTATTTTCCACCATTGAAAGATGAAATAGTTGTACCGGCACCATTACAAATTCTAAGATCAAGCCGGCAAACACCGAGAATTTTATTATATATTTCTAAAATACACGCATTTGTGCATATAAACAAAGTTTTGGTAACGTTAAAAGGAAATCTATACGTTGTTTTTCATTACTCATGAAATTACATGTATTTGGTCCCCCTAAATCAGAAATTTTATAATCCTATTACTCATCCTGTTCCTCCTTGATTCATTTCCTGTGTCCGTCTCCACGAAGAAAAAGATCATCGAACACATGGTACATATAACTTGACTAATCTCGATTAAGGAAACGTTTTGGTGACAATTGTTCCCCGCAAAATCATTACCCAGTGTAAGCCAAACAGATCGAAATATCACCCTGCATGGTACATGAAGAATGTACGAACACATCTAAACACCATATAAGGCATATGCCTCTTTCACTTTTTTTTTTCCAATTAGACCACTTAATATTTGAAAGTATAATAAACAGCGGCTAATTTAGGTTCAAATCGGATCAATCCATTAAAAAATAAAACTATCTTAATTGCATATATTATCCATTCATAAGACGAACTAGAAATTTACTCAAGAAAAGAGATATTGATGAATCACTAAAACTAATTCATCTTGATTCGAGCTTTTGTAGTATAATATATTATATATATACATGTTTATGTGTATATCTATTTTTTTTAAGGTGAGTGAACCAAGTATCCTCGGCTTGTTAGCTGAGATCAACCTATGTTTAGACATTTAGTATATGACACTAATCACGAAATACTTTTAGTGTGTTTCGAACTTTTTTTTCCGATATGTATCATGCTATTCGGAAGTTCAATGGGTCAAGACTAATACAGTTTGAGCCGAGCTGACTCACTAATGGAGTAAAACTCTCTGATAAGAATACGTGATATTACTTAAGAAAAATAAATTGCGAATAGTCTGGAAAAACCAATACTAGTTTCGAACATATGTACTATAGATAAAGTTCATTAAGTGAGAAATTTTAATTTGTCACGGAATCACATTCCCGGAATCAGGTGTCTGATAATTAACACCATCTCCGGCTCTGAATCGAGACAACGTAAAAGAGTCAAATTTGTCTGCTCCTCCTTTTTACATCACGCAAACAAAAAGACTCCGTCTTCTCTCTGTCGCTCAGACACACTCAGCTCACTTCGCCTTTCTTTAGCAGGCAGATAAAATCATACCAAAACCAAGCTCTTCCCTTTCCCTTCCTCACCAAACATCCCCATCCCTCCCATGAACTTAAACTCCATAGCCTGACCTTCCTTCCTTCCTCTTCCATCTTCCATCCCTTCCTGCACTTCCTTCAGCATTTAATGGAGGAAGAGACGACGTTGGCATTCAAGTCCAAGAGCAGCAGATTCTCAAGAACCATCCACAGGGTCATCAACCTCCGGTCCAAGGACAAGAATGGCGGCGGCAACAAGATCGGCATTTGCATCCTCCCCTCTTCCCACGACAACAAGTCCCTCAAGGAAGAGACTTACCGGGACAAGGCCGAAGACGACCTCAAGGCGAAGCACCGGGCCGTCCTCGAGGCCGTCGTCGCCAGGCTCTTCGCCGGCGCCAGCACCATCAAGGCCGCCTACGCCGAGCTCCAGCTCGCCCAGTACCCCTACGACGGGGAGACCATCCAGGCCTCCGACCAGGCCGTGGTCGACGAGCTCCGGGCCATATCGGAGCTCAAGCGGAAGTTCCTCCGGCGGGAGCTCGACATCTCCCCGCAAGTGACCCTCATGCTCGCGGAGATTCAGGAGCAGCAGAGCCTTTTGAGGACGTACGAGATCACGATCAAGAAGCTCGAGGCAGAGTCCGACGCCAAGGACTTGGAGATCTCCGCGCTGAGGGATCAGCTCGGCGCGGTGGTTTCTGGGAACAAGGCTATCGAGAAGAGGCTCAATGCGAGCGGGTGTTTATCGCTTTTCGACAACTTCAGGTTCGGTTCGTTGGGTCCGGCGCATTTCGTGCAGGTTCTGCACTTCGCGCTGCGTTCCGCGAGGAGCTTCGTTAAGGTGATGGTGAAGGAGATGGAGTCCGCGAAGTGGGATCTCGACGAGGCGCTCAAGTTTATCGAACCGGAGGCGAGCTTCGCGAAGCCGAGCCATAGGATTTACGGGTTCGAGTCGTTCGTCTGCAAGTCCATCTTCGAGGGATTCAATTTCCCCAACTTCATGCTCCCGACAACAGAGTACTCTGCCAAGAAACAGGGGCAAGCCCAGCAGCATTTCTTCGACCAGTTCAAGAAGCTCAAATCCGTAAACCCGAAGCACTCCATCGCGCAAAACCCGAACTCCTCGTTCGCCAAATTCACGAGGGCGAAGTACCTGACCCTGGTCCACGCCAAGATGGAGTGCTCCTTCTTCGGGAACTTGGGCCTCCGGAAGCTCATAACTTCGGGGGGATGCCCCGCCGATTCGAGCTTCTTCACAGCCTTCGCGGAGATGTGCAAGCGGGTCTGGGTCCTGCACTGCCTCGCCTTCTCATTCGACGAGGAAGTTTCAATCTTCCAAGCCAAAAGGAATTCGAGATTCTCCGAGGTGTTCATGGAGTCCGTGACCGAGGATGTCCTCTGCTCGGATAGCAGCGGGGACTCCGAGATCAGTGGCACCGATGGGGACGAAGACATTCAGGTTGAGTTCACGGTCGTGCCCGGCTTCAAGATCGGCCGGAACGTTGTGCAGTGTCAGGTATACTTGTCTCCGGTGGCTGCTCCGGTGAGTAGCTGACCTTCACTAGATGTAAATTGTATACTTCTCTACATGTAAAATCAAGATAGCCGTATAGAGCTCTTCAATGTAATCCTAAAAATCCTCCTAATCACCGCCAATGGCAGTAGATGTAATTACATCAATATCTACTGTCATTTTGTTTAAGCGAGTATTAGGAGAATTTTTAGTCACACGATTTAGGGGACAAATGATTTTCTTGCAATATATTATCAACCAAGCTAGAAATTCAGAGGCATTTGTGCAAATATTGTCGACAAACTGATCGATACATGTTCAGTTGCACATTCGAATCGGAAAGAAACTCTACAAGACATGGTTATTGTTGATCATGGAACGTGAAGACCAGCAAAGATGATGTATGGAAGTTTGGGAAGACAGGTGCATCATGAAACATTCCATTTAGGTTAGGTTGGTAATAAAGGAAGGGTAGTGCAGTGGCATACGTTTTTGTCTAATATTTTAAGTTTTTAGGTTCCTTATATTAGACTCGTAGGTGTTCTTTATAATCCGAAAAATGGTTAGCTCAGTGATGGTAGAGACTATATATAGCACATTTGGTAGGTGGGCACATGCAATTTAGTTTGCAGAATGAAGGTGGGGCAATGCGGCCACAGAACTAGGGTTGAGGCGATTTTCTGAGGTTACCGAAAGTCATCCGTCCGACAAGCACGAGCAGCAATCTTGGCTCGTGCAGGATGTCGTAGTAACTCTCTCCCGCTTATGTGGAGTCGTATCGTAGCATAAAGTATCCCAACAAAGTATTCCCATATGCGATTCTACGGTAAAGGATGGTAGTGGTTCGGCTGCTTAGGTCGAATATCGGGCAAGGGGCGGGAGGCGGGAATCGGGACCATTAATGGAGCTCTCAACTTCATCAAATGGCAAGGGAATTGAAAGGGGGACAATTGATTTGGCAAAAGGGCAAGATTTTAATGCCAATGTCGATGTTTTCAACTCGTGTTCTGTTTCTTGCTCCCCTGCCCGAAATGTGAAAAGGTCCCAAGACTAAATTAGCAGCAATTTATGATTCTTCAGACAACGCGGCAACCTGTCCCAGTCATAGGCTGTATCTATTCCTATCCCTACGACCAAATGAGTAAACTACAGTGAACGATTGCACTTAGTGACTAACGTTTCTGCTTGACATTAAAAAAAAAAAACTTTTGAATTTAGTTTTTGTGAGTGAGTTTAATTATATTTTCTATTCTTTTAGGGACGTTCGGTTCGAGTATTATTAAATTACATGGAATGTGAAGGATGAATGAAAAGTTTAATTATGAAATTTTTTTCCTAGGTTAAAAATTGAAATGTGAGATTATTGTGTAAATTATATTAAATTACAGGGAATATTAACTAGTGATAATATAATATATAATTTATTTTTATAGAAATGATTGAAGGTCTCAAGACTGTAATTTCAGTTGTAATCTAACAATTCTACCTGTTTTGAATGCAAAGTTGTTAACGACTACGGTTATAAAGTTCTAACTTGAGTAAATTGATTACTATAGTTTACTTTTATAATTTCTACAAACAAACGCTGTAAAATACTATTTAAAGTTCGGACTTTACATTAAAACAAACAACCCCAGTAATAACCCCATAATCCTCTCCTATAACAAATGAAAAAAAATCGACAAACTTTTGGTTGAGCGGTTTCCCAACCTAGCAACTTGAGTTTTTTGGTCGGAGATAGGTTAAGTCGCTTATAGGACTAGTGAAAATTTTACATGTTGTCATAGCGGCTTATGCTTCTGCGCGCGATCATAAGGGGCTCACACCATGATAAATCTATTTGTTGAGGGTGGCTACAGTGCGCCTGTGTTTGGTCTGAGTGTGGATTCCCCCTAGTCCGAGCACGGAAAAAGACTCATGGTCAGTTGTTGAGGACGAGTATTTCAATCCATGTGGCACTTGTTGTTGCCGCGTGAGGGCGGGTGTTGAGTTAGAATCCCACATGAAAAAATTAAGAGAAATTGAATTGGTTTAAATGATTTTGGATTCCACAACCTAATAGCTTGAGCTTTTAGATTGGAGATGAACCTAATCGTTTATAGGTTCAGTTAAAATTTTACAAATATATCTTCCACAAGATTGAGAAATGCATTGTAATGCAATATAACATATACTCTCGCCTAAGAACCTACAAGTTATAGATTTGATTATTATTTATATTAATTTTATTTTTCCATTTCCTTATGCTAAGCTCATGGAGGTTCCTCATAATCGACAAAATGAGAAGAAAAAAATCAGCATGGATTGGTTCAAATGGTTGGGTTCAAATCTTGTTAATGGAGAAAATTCATACTTGGAGAGCTTTATTCATTAGTGCACTGACCCGACGCGAACTAAATTAGTCGGGATCTTTTCAGGCTACGCATCAAAATGAGGAAAAAACAAAAGGGTGCAAATGAGCTGATGATAAGATCACAAATATACTACACACTTGTAATTACTAATTTTGGCACAATGCGGGAAATATTATGGTCTAAGGGACCGGAATGTTTCATGGTTGGCGATCAGATCGACTCCGGATAATCACGTCCGATGACTCTGTTTGACGACTTTCTGCTGTAATTTGTCAGGGGCTGCGGGGACTGAAAATTTTTCTACTGTGACTGTCACTGACTCGGCTCACCACATCAGATCAAGATCATCGATTAAGATCATAAGATTACGGGGTGCATCGGTGAAATTTTGAGACGGATAAGGAGGACACTAACATGAAAACTCCCGAATTTTGGTGAATTGTATTTGTAGCATTTGCAGGGAACTGACTCAAACTGAGCCCCCCAAAAAGAAAAAAATTGAAAAGAAAATTGCAAAGAAGGTTCACGGGTGCAGCTTGTAATAACTCTTCAGTCCTCTGGTACTATAAAATCATTGAATTTATCTAAGATTCTGATTAATTCATTTATTTTAACAATTGTGCTCAACAAAATCCTGGCGATGGTGTCAGGTTCTTGTCTGAACTGACCCTGGCGATGGTGTCAGGTTCTTGTCTGAACTGACCTTTCAATCATTCATCGTGTCAAAGAACCCTACCATGCCTCCTCCCTCACCTCATGTGAATTTTCCCCGAAACTATCGATATATATTTTTTTTTTTTACTGAATATATAAAAATTTTCAGCCCTCGAAGTTGCTGAATGGACAAATTTTGCAATTTGAAGGATACTAATAATCTACTGTGCTTCAGGTACAGTACAGTACCTTATGTACCATCTAAGGTTAAACTGGAAGCGACTCGCATTCCTACTAAGCAAGGGAAGCTCGATCCGATTGGTCGTCGTGTCTCTCGGGCAATGTATCGGAGCAGTACTGTAGAAGACACCGCATCGAATGATGCCGGAACCAGTCCGTTGGGCAATAAGGCATTTTCCAGATGCAGATGTTGGAGAAATCTCGAAGAAGACGGACAGACAGAAAGGAGAGTTAAATAATGATGATGGATGAATTGGGCCAGACAATGTCAGAGTCTGAGTTTTGCTTCTTTGTCTGTAGGGTAAGTGTCCGTTTATACAGATTTCGAACGTGTGAAGAAGCATGCACGGATGCAGATTTAATGAGCTGTCCTTTATTGTTTTTTTATTTTTTTTCCACTGAGATAAATTTGTAAACGGAAATTAATTCTAGCTCGTGTATCGGCTTGACCCCAGTCGTGAGGTGCTTCTCAAAATCCTATAGTGAAATCTGCCTATTTACAATGCAGTTCGTCGTATATTGATATCTAATCCAGTCAGGGATGGAGTCAGGATTTTTATCGAGAGAGTGTAAAAATATTACTTATATAAAATTATTTTTTTCAAGAGGGATAAAATATTAATTTTACACATTGGCTCCACCCCTGAATCCAGTAGAAATCGAGTAATTTAAAGATCAGCATTGGGGCAGCATTTGTGGGAAAACTGCCTATTTCACCTTCAATTACGGCTAGTCCTTACGCATTCCGGTCCGCTTCAATGACTTCACAAACCACCGATTGATCGGTACCAACTTCATATAACTGTCCCGTTCGGTTATTGACATGGAAATGTCAATTATACCTAAGGAAGGGACCGTGTCAGTCATTGGATGAAGTCCAGAAACTCATTGGGCTGCAGAAGCCCGTATATATATCACAGGTCGGCCAAGCCCACGAGTTGTTGGCGACGCGTTCTAATCCATATATAACCGGTCCGAAGACGCCCTTCGTCCACAATTCTGCTACTAAAGCTCTACCATTTTCGATCAAAACTACCTTCAGTGCATAAAGGAGGAAGAATTTGTAGGCCAGTGCACCCTTTCCATTTAAGACAATCAACATCGTTGCTGACATATGATATCATATGTAAATATATAAGAAAAAACTGAGGATCCTTAACAATTGCAAACATTTGGGAACTGTTCTGTACAAAATGACTAATCAAATAGGAACAAATGAAAACATATACAGTTAAAAACTGTCTTCTAATCACCAAATCATTTATGAGGAATTAACCACAGAAGTTCACCTACTCATTTCAGCCAAAAAAAATACCAAAGAAGTTTACCTATTCTCCACGAAACACTTCGATTGCATTATGATTAACAGCTGCTTTTTCCTCGAGACAAACACCTTCCCTCTTATCGTCAACCTTAACAAGCAGACCTTTTCGTGGTCTGAACACTTAGAAGTTCCGATCAGAACTTCAGCTGCACCTCTTGCAGATCTATGCGCGAGTCACCGCTTTCTGTGAGTTGAGGTTCCTCGCCCCATTGAGTAAATACAAATTTGTCAAAGGGCAAACGCTTGGTTCAGACTTCAAAGAACAGTCCTCTTCGAGGATTGTAACATCAGGGTGAGCCCACCTCCGTAGATGACAGAGGATCTGAAGCTTCGGCAAGAGACTCGAGCAGTAAGATCACCCCAGCAGTATCGTCCAAGAAATACTTTGCTTTACTCGGTTTCTGACCTACAGTGCATGCAAAGATTGAGGTATTGGAGGCGAGAGTCCCTCCAATAAGATTGCCCACTATCTCAAACATGTCCTCATCTGATCTATCATCGCCAATACAGAGCACGAAATCAGCGGGTCTTCCGTTGTGAGCCATCGTGGCAAAGATCCTCTCTGCAATTACCCCTTTGCTGACCCCCTGAAATTCAAAGAGGAAAATCGTATACGGCTTTTTTTGGTCTAGTAAACAATTCATTTCTGCTTCCTGGTAATATTATTTTAGTAACTGCTAAAAGAAAGGTCAGCAGCTTCAGTAAACAAAGTCATGGAGGCCCATAAATTTAAGCCGCTTATGGCAGCCCGATGTTAAAGAGCAATGATTTTTCAACATCCGACTGGTTGCGACACCATTGTTCATTCCACTCGCCTCATTGAATATTGGCCTTTTTAGCTGGTGAAAATCTAGAATTCTCGCAAATTGGACATACAAGCCTAACGGACAAACAATATCCAGAAACAAAGGCCAATGAGTGATAAAAAAGGGCCCATAGTGTCAGCGTCAACTCTCATTGACAATTAAAGACTGTCCTATTCCAAGCACATCATACAAAAAGCACGAAAGGAAAGGCATGCACTTATAAATAACAAATCTCCTTTACTCCTTTAAACCCCAAATATCGGTTTTAATGCTCAGCTACTTTTGGCAGCTTTCAGGCATATACTTTTCATGGATGGACATCACGCATTTCTGTATTTTTTGAGTCATATCCATTGAAAAGAAGAGGACCACTTCCTTTGGATAGGAACAAAGAGGGTTCATCTTTAGAATAGGGCAAAAGCTACCACTCAATGTCCTAAAAAAGTTTGTGGTCCAACATTGGTTAAAGAATCCTTGCAAGCACGTCCTAAGAAGTCGACTAATTCTAAGAATTTTTTTTTAACTTTCCCGGGAATCATAAAGCAACATCTGTTTCAACGAAAATGAATCTAACTAGGATTCACGTACCTGTGGTTTAACTTCAACAATGAATTGTCCGCTCCTAACAGCAACGGGTTCATTCGCCAGTACACTCTCTAGATGATCCAACATCTCCTTGGCTTGAGTTGACCCAAAGCCTGGGTCTGCGTCTCGGTGATGCCACACGAGGGCACTCTCTTTTGTCTCAATCGTGGAACCATCGGTTGCTTCAGTATATAACTTCATGACAGGTTCTGCTATCTGCATCCACCCAAAGTCGTTGTTCTGGCTGCAAGTCTCCCATTCCTCATTGGCCGACCACCTAATATTGTTTTCATAGTCATCGGTAAGAGTACGATAAGGTGACTATAAATAATAGACTGCTAAAAACAACTGCAAGCACTTCCTAGTGTCCAAGCTTCCCGTATGGCGCATTACTATAGGTTTAGTCTTTAGAAAATAGATATTGGATCACTTAACATGTATCAAACCCCAGTTTTCTGGCCTCCAACTGCTCTAGTTATTATTTTTCTAATGTTCCAATATATTATACATTCTATCCATGCAGAGTTTGTCCATAACACATTACACTATGTTTCATGTATATTTTTACCTTTCCATAGGCTTCTCAAGATATTGGTCTATTAACAACAGCATACCTTAAGAAGAAACCATGTTCTGCTGCAATCCCAAGTTTACTGCAAGGGGAAAACCACTCTCCCAAGCTTTCACGTCCTCTTCCGCTCACAATAAACACAGTATTCTGAGGGTCAGCGCAGAGGCTATTAAGGATTGAGATAACCTCTGAACTTGGCATCTTGTTCATGGATGTCTGTGGCATGATAGTCCCGTCGTAGTCCAACAGAATTGCCCGATTTTTCGACCTTATATATGCAGGAACAACAGTATCGATCGAGAGCTTTTTGAAGCTGGGATCAAGAGCTACGACCCTGAACCCAAAGCTTAACCCTATTCCCCAGCAACGCCTTCGAAAATGATCCTTGCAGGCCCTCTCAAGGTCCTGAAAGAAGCTCCTTGACCAGTAGGCTACATCGTGTTGACTAACATACTTGTAGTGCTTCTCGTGCCTCAACTGTTTTTCCTGATCAGCCAGCGAGATGGCCTCATGCATTGCCTCAGCAGTTGTTTCGATATTCCATGGGTTAACACGAATGGCACCACTGAGAGAGGGAGAGCATCCAATGAACTCGGACACCACGAGCATGCTCTTTTTGGGCTCATTGGGTCCAGAAGAGCCTGAATCGGGCGAACCTGGGACCCCCTGCCTGCACACAATGTACTCGTAGGGTGTGAGGTTCATCCCATCTCTTACAGCGGTCACAACAACACACTCGGCAATCGTAAAATAGGCCGCTTTCTCAGTGACGGATACTGGCCTATCTATAAAAACTATGGGTTTATAACCTGCGTGACCGAAAGTCTCATTTATCCTCTTGCAGCTTTCATGTATTTCTGCCTGAATTTCCTCAATTTCCTTACCTTTTCCTCGAGCAGGATTCGTGATCTGAACCAAAACCGCCTTCCCCTGCCATTTAGGGTGCTGTGTTAGCATCTGCTCCATAGCCAAAAACTTCAAGTTCACACCTTTAAAGATGTCCATATCATCAATTCCGAGCAAAACTGTTTTTCCTTCAAATTGCTGCTTTAGCTCTTCAACCATCCATTCTTTATCTGCAAGCTTCAATACCGATTGAATCTGCCCCATATGGGTTCCGACAGGCATTATTTTTATGCCAATTGTCCGCCCATAATATTCCAACCCGATATATCCTCTCTTGGACTGGTATTCCAAACCCAACATTCGACTACAGCATGAAAGAAAATGCCGGGCGTAATCAAAAGTATGGAACCCGATAAGATCGGAGTTCAAGAGCGCTTTAAGGATCTCTTCCCTAACAGGAAGGGTCCGATATATCTCCGACGAAGGAAATGGGCTGTGAAGAAAAAAGCCCATTCGGAGTTTTATGAAATGTCTTCTAAGGAATGTGGGAAGCACCATCAGATGATAATCATGAATCCAAACATAGTCGTCCTCTGGGTTTATGATCTCAATCACCTTCTCTGAGAATATCTTGTTTGCCGCCACATAAGATTCCCACAGGGCCCGATCAAACCTCCCACCATGATTGGATGCAAAAGGGAGCATATAATGGAACAGAGGCCACAAATGCTGCTTACAAAACCCGTGATAGTACTTAGACAGAATATCGGGTGGCAAGAATGCAGGGACGCACTTGAACCGATCGAGCAGTAGCTGAGAGACATCATCCTGTTCAGCAGGGTCAACATCAACCTGCAAGCAACCGACGTATAGAACCTCCATGTCATCAGGCAATCCATCCTTAAGCTGCAAGTATAGCGCGTCCTCATCCCAGCTGAAGGCCCAGCCTTTGTTATCCGGGCGGCGCTTGGCCTTAACAGGGAGCTGATTGGCCACTATGATTATCCGGTCCTGAGCAATGGAAGAGGGAACGTCCGAAGCGACGCTATTGGCTCGATCGTCGTCCAGCTCAACTATGTCCGCCGGGACCGTCATTACCCGCGGAAGCCGCCTCTTCTCGCGGGAAGAAGTTCCCATCGCCGGGAAGTTCCCGGAGGCTAGATCTAACAAGTTCGTGTACGATTTCGACAACATTTTTCCCCTCAACCTCTGCTGGAAGGGCTCAGAAAACTCAGACAAGATCTAGCAAGTATCAGCAACCACTCTTCCACCCTTTCAAAAATTACAATGAGCAGAAGGATCTGCAACAGTGGAACCGCATAAACCGAGTCAGGACACAAAAAGCAGCAAACATCATGGAAAACAGGATTGACAAAGGGCAAACTAATGAGACCAAAAATGGCAAAAACTACTGTGGTCTTATTGAGCAACTGACACATAACCAGCAGAACCCAACAACCCCCAACAGAGGAATCGACCGAAGAGAACAAGTTAGTCAGTCTAATCCAAAGCAGATATCTGCAACCAAAAGGGAAAAGCTGAGATTGGTAGTGTGCTCAAATGGAAGCTCAAAGTGCCCAACTGACCTCAGCTCCAAAAAAGATCGAAAATTTGTCACTCCCCTCTGCAGCAACTCGTCTGGGCTCTTACCATACAACGAATCAAAGAAAAGATGACAACTTCGAGAACAAAAAAGATATATCCACTAGGGTTTTGCTCTCCAAGATTGGTCCTTCCTCCTTCCCCTCTCTCTCTCTCTCTACCCCCTTCTTCCTGGGCTCGTTTGGTCTGCTGTCTGAAACAATACTAAAATAATGGGGAAGAAAAAAATTAAAAGAAAAAGGTGGAAATTAGAAAAAAAAAATGGACAAATAAAATAAAGCAAGAGGATAAGATCGGTCAGTAGATTGTTCAGTAATGCCAACTGGCATTTCCTTCAGAATTTCCGTATTTTTCTTCCGGAATTCGTTTTTCTTCATCATTTTTATTTATTTTTTTATTTTTTTTGGGCACTTCTGCTTTTGGTTTTCTTCTCTTTATTCACGCGCTCGCATATCTTGCCCTTTCGGAGAAAGTGAGGGCGCCGCGTGTCGTTTCGGTGGAGAGACACGTGGAGTCCCTTGGTTCGTGGGAGTCCACGAAGGGTCCACCCAAGGTCCCGCCAGTCATGGCTTACGCTTATCTACTCCAAGGAAGACCGGCACGTGCTAATTCAACGAAACCAGTCGTAATAAGCCACGTGGCGGGTGTCCGAAAGTGAATGCCAGGTTTTGGCTTGGTGGGGAGAAGGGAGGGTACGATCAGGCGGTCCGGGGAGCACCTGAGCTCACCGGCCTGAAGGGGGGTTCGGTGGGTCTCTAGGCGCTGTTAGATCAGTCAAGGGGTAGAGGATACATGTGGATAAGGTGGACTTGATGGCGTCATCCGGCTCGTCATTTTGGTGATGTGTCGAGATTTGATTGGTCAGTGCAGGCTGTGGTCCGATTTGGTGGTTTGCGGAATGAATGATGCTCCTCGTGCTTATGGCTAGGGTTTGAGATGCATGGCCCGAAACTTTGTTTGAAATGTCAACTTCATCCTTCCAACTTGCATTTCACATGGGCAACATGAAAATAACCAAAAATAAAATGTCGAATTTCATCATCAACTTCAATTGAGAAATAGCCCAAGGCGGTCCGACTCAATAAGATTGTAGTACGGTGACGCACGCCTTCCTTATGAAAACTAAGTGGTCCAAGTTAAATACACTTTATGGGACTATTTATACACTTTTATTAGTTATTAAAATTTATATTTCATTATACTAAGTTCATGAACCTTCTTATAACAAAAAAATTCATTCAGATTTGAATCGAATCAATATAATACTATGTAATTCTATCATTGTTCAACTTCTACGTGACATCTCAATTGACTAAACGGACGGGTAACTTTAAGAACATACCTTGATCAGTAGAGAAGCTGCGAAGCTAAGTGGATATGGGATTCACTATCAAATACTGAAGGTGGCAATTCATCTGTCGTCTTTCGTTTTCTATCATGAAAGCTCTTTCGGCAAAACCTTATTCCTTACAATAGATCTATACACGTATAGCACTTTTTGGCACAAACTGGATATTGCGTATAATCATGTCTAATCTTATACATCTTATAGTTTCCTAATCATCTCCGCATATCAAGATACTATATTACGTAAAACCGAATGTGCCCACAGTAGATGGAATATACTATATGATGATATTAGAAAACGTTGAGAACATGGAATAGTTATATATCCATTCCATGAGGTTAGTTGGAGGAAGGTGAGCATTGACCGAAGGAATGAGTCTAACCAAAATTTTGTTGTGTCTTATTCTCTAAACCTATAATGGATGTCTTTACCTAATTTTTTGCAAAGTGTTTGGGGGGATTCGTCGTAGTCTCCAACCAATGGGATGTAGAAAAGCAAAAGGTTTTTCTTATTTTATTGCAATGTTGTCGTTTCCATTCAAATTCTCTTATTCCATTTTTGTTAGAAGGACTCTACCCATAAACTTCCAGCTTTGAATTGGCCCTTATAGTTGAAACTAACGTCATCAACAAGAATACCTAGAGGTTGAGTTCTTCATATAATAAACGAGTTCACGATTTTTTTATGGGTCTCTGAGTTTAAATCCTCCAAGAAGATTGTGGGAGTACTTCTCATGACTCACTAGGCGAGTAAATGGCTTGCTTATCTTGTCCAAAGAAGAGAAGATTCCAGCAACCCTAACATATCTAAAAGAAACAATAGTAATTCATAAAATGTTAAGCAAACTGTGTTATAGTTTAATATTATTACCTGTTTTTTTTTTTCCGATGTGCACTTTGGTATCTGAAAGTCTGAATTGGGTCCCGGCTAATTCAGTCGAGCTGGATAAACTCACCAAGGGGTAAACTCTCCCGTTGTGAATTTTCACCATTCACAAGACTTAAATCTTATACCTTGTTTAAGGAGAACAAGAGCCGAATTATTTGAATCAACCCACGCTGATATTATTACATGCTTTGGTTCTTCAAGAATTATGATTCTTTATAATTTGAAAGAAGATATTGATAGATAAAAGATGTATTATCACGCCGCCATCTAATAAGTTTATATTTTACGAACAATCAATAGCGTCTTCTCAAAGTTAACTTTAGGAGTATATATATTGAACTTCTTAAATTTGGTACAAAGTCACACCAATTTATGATGCAGAAAATGCATCACGTACGCACCTTATCCAATATGCTTTTGGATCGAATGAGGCTTTTACTATTAGCTTGGATTATTACTTGAAGAAAGCTGGCCGATTGGGGGCATTTTTTGGGCCTACGTCACCTAGAATGGAAGCAAAGCCCATTCTCATTATCATTCTCTGCGTCTATAAGCCGAGCTTCCAACATTGACGATGTGCTGGATGTATTCAAGGTTGTCAGAATCGCGATTCTATCTAGAATCGATCGAGGGTCATAGAATCGTGAATCGTGACTCGAATCGTGAATCGTAAGATTCTACCTGTAATTAAAAAAATGACATATATATATATATATATATATATAACATACTTCACTAAGCAAAAAAATCAATTCTTATTTAAAATAAAGACCACGAACCAACAAATCAATAATAAGTCATAAAAACACAAAATATCATTACAAATTATCGAAATTCAAGGTTCAAAATCCAAATCATAATTTAAACTCCCAAAATAAAAAGTTTTCTTTTGGTATTTTCAGTCATAGTACATCTGTGAATTTGGGCAGGCTCGCAGTTGTCAACATTCTTTCGCAACAATCAACATTCTTTCCTCTAATTCCCAATTTCTTCCACAAGTAGACATTCGAGTAAAGAGTGGGCTTGATAGGAGTCGATCAAAATTTTGAAGTGAAATAGAAAAGCAAAGGCAGCGAAGGCTGCAGAGTCACTAATTTGAATGAACACGTGTTTGAGAAATCGAATCCTTATCGATATATCACAATCAATGATGTCGGGACTCGAGAAGTTTAGGGTAGGGAGAATTAGAGCTCAGAATCGGAGACTGTACCTGCCATGCCCCGGTCGAAGCTCGAAGTACCCGAGAAAGTAATCGCAACTCTGCCACTTAGAGAAGGTGGATGGAAGCTTAGACAAGCTAGCTTGTCGGAAGAAGCAGGTGGTGGATCGTCAATCGAAGCTCGTAGAAGCAAGCAGGTGGATGGAAGATTTCGTCGAAAACTCGAAGATTTAGGGGCAATGGTCGAAGGGTCGAAGGTCGGACTGGAAGGATGGGAGAAATTAGGGTTCATCCGACTGGAAAGACTGAAGAAAGGGCAGGCGGGAAAGGGCTTTGGCCCGCTTCTGGGCCCGGGCTTGGGCCGAATCAAGCCTGAACGTAGAATCGTAGAATCAGTCCGATTCTGCGATTCTACGATTCAGTACGCGATTCGGTCACGATTCCACAATCCCGACTCACCTAGTAGAATCGGAATCGGTGACCCCCCCTTGAATCGTAAAATCGTACGATTCTGACAACCATGGATGTATTTACATTTGTGAGTAGGAAAGGCATGGAGTCAAAACTCGATACAGTTTGTGTATATCGGACCGACCACATGTATTTCTAGCTATGAGTAACATGTATATACATAGTATATTGCGCGTAATTAATATGTACTTTTTGTAAGAAACCTATGGCAATCGCAGGTTTTGCAAAAACCCGATAGACAATGGATTTCTCATTAAACAGCCATAGGATAGGAGGTCAATAAGATCCAAAGGGGCAAGCGCATCAGTCTATATGGAGTTTCTACTTACTGAAGTGTATTGGTGTATACGTATATATTTATAGCATTCTCTTTTCATGAATAGGTAAATAACAAGTGGTTCTTCGGGGATTCTATTTACGAGCTCTTCCTTCAACAATCACCATCCTTTCGAAAGCACTTGATGTATATATATACGTACAGACGTTAAGCTTATGTTAAATAAAAAAAATCTATTCAATTCGCGTGACTAAAATTGGATAACAATCCTGGTATATATACTAACGCAGTTAAAAATCATAACATGAGCAACACCGCAATCTCATTTTACGAAATCATTTTCTTGAGAGTGATCTTAAAATGGCACCGACTGGTTCAAAATCCGATCAAGGGAACGTTGTTATTTTCATATAGAATTTTTTAGGGATGAGTCATATTAGTAAAACCCGATGTATGAAATATGAAAAGGACAAGGAATGGGCACAACTTCAACACGGTCAAAGATTATCAAGCGCACGCGATGCCCACGTGGGTGGCTTTGACTTTGGTAAATTGTCGACACGTTTGATTGGTCTTGGGTCTGCACTTGCACCTAATTGGACATCACCGCCCAAAATTCAATGTCATGTAGAAATTTCCCGGATTTCATTCTTTCGGAAAGGAATGCAGGAATTAATTTTGTCCAACCAGATCGATGTTGATTGGAACTTCTTCCTACTTCAACTCTGATGAGAAAATAAATCATTGAGAGATGTATTCTTCAATTCCTAAACAGTTTGTCATAATACTTTTATCTAGCAAGCGAAGTGAAAATGAAAGATGAACGATACGAGAAATTTCCATTGTCCAAAATCGAATTCGAAATCTCTTAATTACAGATCTAGAGCCTATAGTGATGCTACATTAAATCGCTTTCTTGACAATTTGTCAGCAATTGAGGTATATACTAAGAAGACATTAATGGCCTCTTAATTAAATTTCTAATCACATCGGTGCAGAAGTATTGATAGTTTGATATCTATATGGAATATTAATATTTCTATTTTATGTGTCGGAACTGCGAAAGATAAACTTGTTGGTACTTAGAATAGTATATTAATTAATAGGAAAAATTGTACCATATATTTCAATATTTACATATTGTTTTAGTTTTATCTCAATGTCGATTATTTTCTGAAGTATCCTAACGTTAATGGTTTGGTGTCAAACCTATCCCGTCGTAAACATTATGTTCATTTTTAACGGAAATACTGACGTGGATCAGTAATTGCTTGACGCTGCTAACATGGAGAGTGTGTGGGTCCTAATACAAGGGAAAAATAACACTATGTATCCCAACTTTTTAATATTTTTTCAATTTTATCTGAACCTTTTTGTTTTTTATTTCAATTTTATCCCAATCTTTTCATAATTTCTCAAATTTATTCCAACCTGTTGAGATAATATTGAGAAAACAGTAAAAGATTGGGATAAAATTGAGAAACTATTGAAATATTGGGATAATATTGAGAAAGCATCAAATGTTAGAATAAACTAAGAAACAAAAAAATTTGTTGAGATATATGGTGTAATTTTTTATTTATATCAGGACCCACACACTCTCCACGTCAGTTCCGTCGAGCAATTAATGGGACACGTCGGCATTTCTGTCAAAAATGGACATAACTTTTACGGCGGAATAGATTTGAAACCAAACCATTAATATTAGGATACCTCATAAAAAAATCGACGTTGGGATAAAACTAAGATAACATATAAATGTTGAGATACACGACATTATTTTTTCTAATTAATAATATGTGCATGGTCCAACATACACTTAGTGCCATGTTTCCTCGTGTTACCAGTATATAAGGGTCGTCCAAAATTTGATGTACTAGAGAAAGCTCTAGTAATTTTAATATCATGATACTGCAACATGTATATAATTAAGCGCGATAAACGGTTTATCATCTATTGTGACGTAATCAGGTCAACTGTTTTTTGGACATGCTTATAGTTTCTGTTCAAATAGGTGTTTCCCTTTGGCCACGATTAAATACTTAGTGGGGAATGACAATCATTTACGCGCATCATTACATGCCGCGAGCCCTTAAAAACCCACTCTTAGTAATAAATCACGAGTTGAACTTCTCTTTTCTCTCTTCCATAGTCAGAAGTACAAATTGCGAGTTTCACACTCAGGACTAACATGATGAGAGCCTAGGTGAGCGCGTAATGTAAAGCTTACTCTAATACTATATTATATATCAAAATTTCAAATTTATAAGTGGTTATTCCACACGTTTCATTCAAAACTAGAGTGTGGACCCGCGAGATGCCTCGATAGAAAAAAATTCGGTCAATTTTTTAATTTGTCATGAGAATCAATATAGAGCATAAGGGAAGCTAAACATAAAATTATTTATATGTAGAAATTATGAACTATGCACGGTTAATAATGATTCAAATTTTTAGATTATACTAATGAATATCTCTTAGGCCATTAACTTTTGAGTTGCTAATTTCAATTTGAATTTTCAATATCTCTTATTAGAAAAGCTTGATGTCAATATAATAATCTTTATAAGCGGTCCCGGTAATTTGAAGTAACGATGTGGTTCGAAATTCGTTAAAAGCATCTCATAGTCTAGGTCAAATCACTGTACAAGCAAAAATGACTCAATCATAGGCAAGTGTTTACATTTGTATGGGAAAAAGTAAGACATTTCTAATATTAATTTATATTAAAATAAATAATTTCTCAATCATAAACAAGTATTGTCATTGCTTTTCATCAATATAATAGATTTTAAGTGGCATTGATATGCGAAACTACGAACTTTACATATGGTTTACGGTTCGAAACTCGTTAAAAACCTCTTATAGTTATGGCGAAATGATTGTTTAAACTAGAATTAGTTTCAATCATAGATTAGTACTGGGCCCCTTCATCTCACCGAAAAATCAGAACATGTCGAATGTTAATATAGAATAACAATATTATTTTAAAAAAATATTTACTATCTATAACAAGAAAAAGGAAAAAATTTATCCCCATAATTTCCTCTAATATATGTGGAAAAAAAATAAAAGGAAAGAGAAAAAGAAGAGAAAATGTGAGAGTGCCATGTGGCATAATGTGCAAGAGGTTTACTTGTATTTAAGATTTAAGATAGTAAACTGATAGGCATTGGTATTCTATTCTCTTTCTTGATATTTCTTTGTGCTTTTCACATGTAGGATCTTAAATTTTACCGGGTTTATATGGGCTTCAACTCAACTTTCAACTCAAAAACTCGAGCTGATAGATTGTGGTACCTAATCACTTATAAACCTGTCAATTTCTCTTTAGTTTTTTCGTGTGGAATAATATGTCTCAACACCCGTCCTCACGTGGCAACGTATGGCTTTGATGCTTCACCTACACATGCCACGTAGACTTGAACATCCGCCCTCAAGATCTAACTACGAGCCGGGACTGGACTTCCGTGGTCATGACTTAACCATGAGGTGAAATTCTTCTTACACCTCGGGCGAGAGGAGGAGGGATAATTGATAATGAGGCCACACATGGGTCGGATTAAGATGAGGCGCAATTTGGTTGCCTTGGAACTAGACTTGGCAGGGTATGAGTCCACACGTGCGCGCGAAAGCGTAACCTGCTCTGATACCATGTAAAATTTCACCGGGTCTATAAGCGATTGAGCCAACCTCCAACTCAAAAGCTCAAGCTTATAGGTTGTGGTACCTAATCACTTATAAATCTGTGAATTTCTCTTTAGTTTTTCCATGTGGAATAATATGTCTCAACATAGGGCTAGTGTCAACTTTCAACCTACGCTTTTGGTTTATGGTGTATGCTTCTAAACTACTTTACATTGTGTTTGATAGCGATATTAAGTTTGATTTGAAGAGGTAAAGATAAAAGTAGTAAGGAAAAGTATGTGAGAATTCGAAGAAGAAGAAATAATGATTATATTGTTAAATTGAAAAAAAAGTATTGAAATTAAGGAAAAAATATTGAATAATTGAGAAAATTAAATATTAAAAAATTAATTTAAATAATAAATAAGGAAAACTATGATAGAGAATTTGACAAAAAAGATAAAAAAAAAATAATGATTGTGTCGTTGAATTGACGAAAAATAAAATAAAATAAAATAAAATAAAATTTGATTTTGTTTTCAAACATACCTTTATTTGTCATATCATTCATGCCAAATAGTAATTTCATTTTTCTCATCGAGCACAATTCCAGCTAGATGCAAAAACAAAAATGCATTTATTCAGGTCATCCTGTTCAGAAATGCCGGTCGTATCCATATCTAATTGAAATGACCAGCTAGCATGATCAACAATTATGTTATCTTCGTATCAAAGTTCCACAATACCACCCGTTTATGACATGACGCATTTTAATGTAATACGATAAGGCTTTTCATCGCTAATTAGAGATGTGGGTGGAAATGAATGAAACCACTATTAATCTCGTAACATAACACGCACCGGTCAGCATTAGTCTCCTCTAAAGTAAATAAATGCTAACATTGGTTGTGATTTTCATAATTTCAGGCGACCTATAAATAATTTGACTCATATTCAATTTAAAAGTTTAAACTAATAGAAAAATCAATTTATCACTCAAGATTTTCTTCGTATTTGATCGATATAGGATCGCAGGATCCTTAAGTAAAACGTATATCGATATACAACCTACTTACTTCCTATTATCGATCCATATACAATAAGACCAATGTTGGGATTTTTTTTATTTTTAAAGTGACGGAAAGAATCAGTACATATCGATATCCAATGTACTTGCTTCCCTTCATCAATCCATATAAAAAAGAAAATTAAAACGTGAGCGGCAGGATTCGAACCTGCGCGGGCAGAGCCCACATGATTTCTAGTCATGCCCGATAACCACTCCGGCACGCCCACCTTGGTGATTGTTTGGACTTGACCTTTCTCTAGAGATTCTGCTGTGTACGAGTGTGTGTGTATATAATCTACGGTCAAAGAGAGCCTATCCAGGAACATATATCTATCGCACACACACATATCACTATCTAATTATTTTCTCCTTGAGTGCTTATCTTCCCCATACAATCCGCTCCTTTTGTCGTCCTATCAATTAGTTTGAATTGTTATAGGACAAAGTTTAGGCATATGATATGATTGTATTCCCAGACAATTAACACGTTATAAGAAATGTTCCAAGACTCTGAAAGCTATTGATTATTGGCCCATGTACGGAGTATAATAAATTAAAACCAACACGATTTTGTTTGTTGTCTGCTGAGTGATTTCTTTCTGAAATGTTGCACTAGCTAATACGCGTTCACTATACGTAACCCGTACGAATTGGCATTACCTAATAATAAAAATTTAACATACAAATTCACACACCCCAAAAAAAAAAAAAACTACCATCAGCTAACAAGTATATAATCAATCACATAAAATCATCAAATTCGAATTGTTTAATTACTGAAACAGAAAATATAAGCAGAACTGATTAATTTTATGTAAGTATATATTTACACATGTCATCGTCTTACAATTGATCTGATATATCCACCCTATTTATCAAATACAAATGGAAGAGCTTGAAGTCTTAGCTATAGAAGTTCCAAAATTTTCGAGAGGGAGGAAGAAGAAGAAGAAGATGAAAAAATAAAAGATAAAATAAAAAAAGGAACCAAAGAAATCAATAATATGTTACCGAAGAGGTTTGAGAAGGAAAAATGAATATAAATTAACGATTAATGGCCGACCCCGGGACTAGGGATGGAGAGGAGGAGGGCTCGCTCTCGCTCTAGGCTGGAGAGGTGCCTAGCAATGAGCTTCTCGTCGACTACGACTGCGTGGCCCTTCTTGCTCGGAGCAGAAGATGGGACGGTGCCCTTCGGGAGGGCACTCAGTAACATGCTCGGGTTCAATGTGACCTTGCTCTTGTCCACCTTCATTGCCCCCAGCAGCTTTCTGCCCTCTGAAGGTGACAGCAAGAAAGAACATACTACGAAGATCATGAGCACTGTGACCAACAAAGGACGAGCCATTGCGGAATTAATTAGGGGACTGACTGAGAGAAAGAGAGAGAGAGAGAGATGTGAAGGGGAATTTAGGGGAGAGGAATTATATCTGTGGAGTGTTTTCTTTTCGGATAGATGGGTTGTGTGTGGGAATATATGTAGATATATATAGAGAGAGACATATATGAATATATGCATATATATATATATATATGTAATTAAGTGGTGCCATTAAGTTAAATGGTGGTGGTGTTCGAAAAAGTTTAAACAAGGAAAGAGAGAGATGCGGGGAAGGTACTTAATAGTTGTACATAGGAAACCTTTTTGACCATGTGGCATGAGCTCCAATCTCATTTGTATTGACACTGCTTTTAGTGGATGTATAACGAAACTGTCAAGTATTAAGAAAATGTAGTTCATCACACATGATACGTATGATGCCGATATGAGGTTGAGAGATTTCTGTATTCGATTCTCGTCAATCATGGCATATTTGTAAAACAAAAAAGAATAACACTGTGAGGTACAAGTAAATATACATGCGGTAGCACCTTCAATCTAAAACCACGATAAGAGTTGACCTTATTAAATTATCTTTAATCATTCTAATAGCGTTGTCTAAAATTATTATTGGATATATATCGCCATGTGTATGTTCTATGCTTAATGTTTGGCTATGATTTTACAGATTATGTTACACATATCTATGATATTAAAATTAAGCATATATATATATAGTAGGAAAGGAACATGAATTGATGGGGAAGAAGGAGATGCTATACATTTATTAATGAGAAAATTGGGCGAATGTGCCGGTGGGCGGCAGAGAGAGAGTTGGGAGCTACAGTTGTGGGTAAGTCAACATCGTGACGTTGAAAATGGGAACATATTATATGCATGCAATGAGTCATATTGGGTCTAAGATTAATTTTGATGGTGGCGTCAAGTGTATATACATATACATATTTTGACAAGGATATTGATGAATTTAGTTCAATTAAATAAAAATTTTAATAGCTAATAAAAATAATTGAAATTATAGAATTTTTCGTAGCTAATATGTTTGGTGTGTGGCCAAACTTATTTTTACTCGTACAATAGAATGGGAATATAATTGTGAATTGGAGATGCCGCGTGGAGCCCGAGTTAGGTGGACTGTTTTGAGATCATCCGCCGCCCAAATTGACCTCTAATCAACTTCCCAGCTCCCACCACCCCTTATTTTTATTTATTTTTTTTATAGAGACAGAAGTTCAGTTCCATTAAAAGAGAAAAATTAACTTATACAGTGACGATATATGGTGATTTCTACAATATCTCGAAATAACATAAGATTGTTCCTAAACGAGTAACTACTAAGTTTATTAATACCAATGGAAAGCGTTAGCGCATGATTCGTTACACGATATGCACACACATTCGCACCAACCCCTTTATGCTTGGCTTGGCTCAGCTTCACTCCCAGGCTCAAGCCCAATATAACTTTCTTTGTCTTTTTTCCCCCCTTTTGTTTTTTGCTTTCTTGGATCAAGAGAGATCCACCGGTCTTGAGGAAATAGAAGAAATGATGAAGGAGCACAGAAATCTCCGCTTATAAAAATCGAATTCAAATTTTATTGGTTCTGCATATTTCGAGGGTAGGGAAGGCAACTGACTGGGAAGTCATATGCTTGATTAATCAAATCAATTTTGGAAGGATCGGGCTGAGTATATGAGTGACTACATGCATGAAGAGAGTGACTAAGTACACTTGGCAATTAGAGATATGACTTTGAGAGTTGAAATAGCTACCGAACTAAAGTCAATGCCGTGTCATAACTCATAAGAGCTATATGACAGTCCCACAACCAAAATGTCAAGGGTGGTGGACAAAAAGGGAAATTAAAAGGAGGCATTCAATTTATTACGTTTTGAATCATATAAATATCATATTGTTTTGCATAGCTTCCAAATTGAGCGAGCTCCAAGACAAAAATTGGAATCACCTTTTCTATTTTTCCTGTCTCCCAAAATCACATGTTAGTGCTATATTTCTGTCTCTGTCTGAAATTTTACACCCTTTCGTGGATGATTTAATGCAGACGCCAACGTTCGGTCTAAAAATTAAAACGTAGACAGAAAGAGGATGTAACGTTAAAACCCTAATACAATGCACATGTCCTCATTTTGATAATTAAAAGGTTTGAGGTTTGATTTTTATAATAAGATTATGTATACCTTTTTTTAAGTTTTTTTATTTCCTATGGGACTCATGAGATTTCTTATAACCAAAAAAATAAAAGATATATTTAAGGTTTAATCTTGTTAATTAATTTTTATTTATTTTATTTTCCTCTGTAGTTTAATAAGAAGCCTCCTTATAATATGGTAAAAAGTTTTTTTTTTCCTTGAAAGGTGGCTTAGATTATTTAATCAAATCCATCTGAGATGGAGTCGCTCATGCACACAATTCTGGGACTAGAGGCCCCTAGAATATCGGCATACACCTAGCCAGCCACCTCCGTAGGAGAGGAATCAAAATTCATATCTACAATAGTCCTAGCAATGGCAAACAAGGAGATCCCCCACCTGGTCAACTTCCAGATAAACGTCACTTACTCTCCGATTATAATGGACACTCAAAATTTAGTATAATAAAAAATAAATCTTACATAACTAATAAATAGGCATGAATAGTCTCATTACATATCGAACCTGCGACCTCTAGGTCAACATAAGAGAGCGTGCGTCACTGCGTTACACTATTTTTTTAATATAAGTCATTTATTCTAAACCTCGCAAATCTTCGGCTGATAAGCCTGCCATCCAATATGTTAGGTGTCACACTGAAGTGCTCGCAACAAGAAGCCCCCAACATAATTAAATACCATCTTCGATGTCCAATTCTACAATCATAACCCGGAAAAAAGAGAGTATGTAAATACTCATATATATAGAGACCATTCCCATGGATGACTACTGCCTAGTTTGTTTCTTTTTTGTTTTGGTCTGTTCAGTGTTTCTGAAATTATTCCAAGATAAAAATCTCAAGAAATATGAAAACCACGTTTCTTTTTCCCTTCATCAATTCCATTCTCCCCTACCAATGTTGTTTCTTATAATGATTCAAATAATAAAAATTACTAAGATCAGAAAAATGTCATAAGCATATGGCATCCGCCTTCATCTTTAGTTTCTCTTTGTTGGGTTGTTGGGACGTGTCCGTCCTGATGCTGTCGCACTACTAGAAAGCTGTCGACTAGAGATGGGCCATAATAAACGGATTTTTAATCCGTCTATATTTGAGGAGGAATTTGAGATGGCTTACGAATGACCTCAATAGAGACGGTTTTTGAGACGGATGTACTGTCTGTAAGATCTGCAAACTGGTTTTGAGACAGAAGATCTAGCCGTCTCGGGATATTTCGAAAAAATTGAAATCCCTCACTCTCTCAAAGCCCCGCTCAGTCTCTCAGAGCCCTAAATCCTCTCATTCTCTCAGTCCCTTCGAGCAAAGCCTTCCCCCAATCCCTAATCCCCTGTGCCCTTCGTCTTCGTCTTTCTCAGTGGAGCCTTCCTCCAAATCCTTAATCCCTAATCTCTTCTGTCCCCTTCATCTACGTCTTCATTTCAGTCCGAGCCCCTTCTGCCTCCAACACACCAAATGAGGTCAATGGCAACTCTTTTTTCCTAACACTGCATAAAACAATTGACACGAATAAAATATTCATAAAATTTATCAGACTTTTCGATAGCATCCCCGTGCTCTTCTTCTTAGCGGCACAGTTTCTTACGTCTAGAAATGGGATCGCTTCTTAGTGTAGTTATATCGCAATTCTGGAACGCTTTTGTAAAGAGTCCTAAGTCAATTTGTTTTTTTGTTTGGTTCTACCGAGAGAAAAATAAATAAGTGAATAAATTGACTAAATGTACGCCTTTCACTATTCTAAGCATCAGAGAATACATATATATATATATATATATATATATACATGTATGAGATATCAGAGCGAATGGTATCACAAACCATCGAGCAATACTAAATTATATGTTACCAAGGAATGCTTTATAAGTGCAACAATTTATCTATTTAACTACGCTTCTAATGTATAGCAAAATATATCTTCTACTAAGATAAAGAAATTGTCGCCATAAATGAGTATGCCGACTTGTTTGTAGCGTAGCCAAAGTCTCAGTTAACAACACTACCTAAACGTAGCCAAATTTCTACGCTTTCAACAAGCGTCGGGAAATTTACCACGACGGTTCGTTTGCCGACGCTTTTCCCTATGCTTTTTCAAGCGTAGCCACATTAAATGGGGACGCTACACAGTGTAGCCACCCTGCTATATAAGTGCAGCCACAGGCCCCATTTGTTGTAGTGCTCCTGAACGTGCCATAGACAGTCATCCCAATCCGAGCGTTGCAAACCCTTAGAGTGTGCCATGCCTTTGGACGACTAATTTTCCGTCTGTAATATCCGTCTCTAAGGTTTGAGACGGGAATGCTTCCGTCTCTAGGGTTTGCAACGCCTTGTTTTAGGACAGGTCGAAATCTGTCTCAAAATCCGTCTGTAAGGGCCATTAGGGAAGGATTTTGGACGGATATTTCCGTCTCTAATGGACTGTTTTCTAGTAGTGTCGTCATGAGCCGTTGCATATTTACATCTTTATCACATTCCAGTCTATATACTATATATAGTCCTTTTGTTTATTATTTCTTTTACTTAATTGTACGATATGTCTTTAGAAATTTTGAAAATTATAATAGACAAATATTTAAAAATGTCGAGATATCAGCATTTGAGGTACATATTCATCGATATGACATAAGCATTCTTACCATAATAGTTCTATATATACACATACATACATCATTGACCTCTCTCAATTATATTACATATATAATGTTTTCATGTTAATTATAACAGCAAGATAGTCCAATCGTCGATCGGGCAACAAATTATTTAGAAGAATCCAATCGAATTAAGTATTAATCATCAGATTTGAAACGAGTCATGCAAAGTCCAAACGCTGGTTAAGACAAAAGAGTAGGTTAGTGATAACAATTAGAAAATTGTTAGACATTTGACGCCGCTATGATCCTGTGACGCACAATCGTTTTCCTTGATCGCTACATTTGATTTGCCATGCGAATCGCAGAAAGTAAGTACAATCTCTTTGTGCGTTGACGATCGTCGTTTAATCATATAATTAACAATCAATTAGTTTTTTTATAAGACCACGATATGTTCTTGTTAAACTGATTCCCTATCAGGCATCGGCTTTAACCTACATCCACTAGTTTAGTTTAGGTTTCGAGTCTACTACTGTGCGAATTAAAGACATCGAATTAGTGTCAATGGGCTTAGGTAATGGCATGCGCTTTCATCCGATAATCGAGTGATTTGAAATATAATTCGTAACTGTGAAATAATATATATTCCTTTATTTAGATTTTTATTTTTCTATATTTGTGTGATGATTCCAATTGCTTGTACTCCAAAAAGACATCGAGTCAGTAGGTAAAGAAATAAATGAATAAACCCATCGCATCCCATCCCATGCTGAGCAAGGTATCACGTTCTTAACAATTTCGGGCCGTCTCTCTATATATTATTATATATTCTATATTGCATGGAGAAAGTCACCAACAACTACTATTCTCTCCGAGAGGAGACCTCAGGAAGTGGGGAACCATGCTCCTTGTTTCATTGTACATTTCTCTACTTTTTTGTAATTTAATTATTAATTTTAATGATCAAAATAATTTATACGTTTATTTTCATTATCTCGAGTAATTTTATGTTTTATAATGTAGTTGAGGACCCATAACTGGTGCCCTACTTGCTTCAATTTCGTGAGATATGAGAGGAAGCATGACAAGGAAATTTTGTTTCCTTTTGCCTTGCCCTTCCGCACAACTAGTAACTAGAAAATAGGTCGATACGAAGCATGGATCCTTAAGGGTGCCTTGTGTCATTTTGTCTTTGGATAAAAGAATTGGTGGCATGGTATTATCGATGTTTCTTGAGCTAATAACTAGTGTTATTATTCGAACTAAATATTCAATGAGTGTTACTCATTTACTGTAAATAAATAATAACTAATCAAAATAACAATTGTAATTAAGTGGGAATCTGTATGCTTATTGTGATTTCAATTTACCACTTACATATGAACGTTACTCAAAGTGGCAAATGGCTAAGTAATATTTACCAAATATTTGCTGGTTGGGGTGTTAAAAATACTCTACAATAACTGGCAGTCGGTGTGTAATAGACTTATCTTTTCATATCAGATGGGCTATTAAATTCCTCTTTTCTTTTTTTAACTACCAAGACTTTTGTGGAGAGATGAATGAATTATCAAATTTGGATCTTGCTAGGCCTTCATGTTGCAAGAAGTAAATTTTCATGATATTTCATGATCATAGCTAGATAGCTTGGCGGTGGGCATCCATTAGTTTGGAAACGATGTTTAACGAAGGTTCATACGCGTCTTGGTCGCTACAAAAGAAATGGAACATGTCAAGACCCTTCGTTAGGGTTTGAAAATTTTCATACGAAAGCTGCAGATATATATATATATATATGTATGTATGTTAGAACGATTATGTTTCAATATATTAAAAATGTGAATGCATAGATGTAATTAAAACTCCACTAAGCCTGCAGTAAAATATAATTTTACGATCTGAAACTTTTCCGGGTACAACTATATATGATCTTACATCTCTTGCACAAATTTTCCTAACGATATCCACCTCGTACAATTATGATCTTACATCTTTTACAGCTTCCGCATGGTCTTGGTATATGCAAAATGCGTTCGAAGTTCAAACTTCATGTAATTCTTCTTATTATTAATATATCTTTTTATTTTTTATTATAAGGGAGACATATGAGTATTTTGTTATCTTTAAAAAAAAAATTTAAATTTTTTGAATGAAAATCCAAAACTTATGTACTCTTATATATATACATATTTGTGTGTGTGTGTGTGTGTGTGAAATCTACTCAACAGCCAGACACATGTAAAAAATTTTCAAACCTTCACGTGCATTGTTGTACGTTTTTGCTGCAAGAAGATCTCGAGAAGTATTAGTCAAAGAAGAAAGAAAGAAAAAGAAAACCTGATAATTGCAAACACGGGGAACTTAAGAAGTCAATAGAAGATTACTGAATATGGTCAAACTATAAAAATGTGGTCGACACCAAAATTTTCAAATATTATAAAGTGTATATATATATATATATATATATATATATATATATATATATATATATATATATATATATGTATGTATGTATGTATGCATGTATATGCATACTGCGGGGGGACAAATTGTAAACGGGGTCCCATAAATTGCTCCACCATGTCCACATTATCGCCTCCATTCCTTCGGCCAAATTTTAGTGTTCGGACGATCCTATAACATCACATTGACTCATCTACAGGAACAAATTGAAGATAAGATATATCAGTATACGTACATTCAATACATGCACATTATGCCATGTGAGCTACGGATGCCATTGTTAATTTGTTATTGACATGCTACATTTTGTCGATCTCTAAAGCATCATGGGTTTTAATCTGTCGAATTGGACAGAGGCAGTTCGGGTATGAAGTGGAAGTAGGAAGGAATCGTATGTCTCCGGCCCCCTAGTTGCCTCCCGCGCCAGTGTTGCTTTCCGCTCTCTACACTACAAGAAAATCAGTCTTTCCCGACACTTTTCATAAACTATTTTTCGTAGCGCTAATTCCATTGAATCTTTGCTTGAAATCATGTTCTGGACGATCGATCAGGCTTCTATCGAGTACCCACGCAAGGATGACACCCAGAGAAGAATGACCAGCAAGAACCTCCATTGGGCCCTATTTACAGTATTATCCTGGCCCAGGCCCAAGGACAAAAGATCCCGGCCCATAATTTAACTGGGCCTCTAGTAGAGTGAGTTCATCCAATAATCCTGGCCCAAATTGAACCCATAATCACGTGACCGTGGCCTTCCCTTGGACTCGGACCAGACAAGAACAGAGACTCTTCAAACTCCCACTTCTTTCTCGAAGCTGGCAATGTGGCTGTTGGGATTTCCATTCCCTTCTCGCTCTTGCTGCGTTGTGTGGCCTAAATTTTACTTCCCTCTTCCAATCTGATCAAATAAATATCAATCAAGAACAGAACAACCCATAAGAAGAAGAAGAAGAAGAAGAAGAAGAAAAAAGTAAAATTCAATATAAGAACACTCCCACCACCACCACCATCATCATCTCTACCTTCTCTCTGTCTGTCCCTGCGAACAGAACACTGGTGTTCTGATTATGGAGGTTCTTTACTTTCAGGTAACTGCCCCCTTCATCATTGGTATGTACTAGAAATAAAGTCTGCTACTTGACTGCCTATCATCTGCACCCATCAGTTCAAAAGAGAAATCAAATTTCCACTTCGAGAAATCTGTTTTCTGCCTTGCCCCCTTATAGTGCAGCAGGAAATGTTCCTTTGTTTCATAGCGTTTCAACTCTTGGCTCTTTGATGGGTTATGGTTGTTCTTCGGTGATATTATGATATCGGTGAAATATATTGTTTGTTCATAGTGATCAATGAGAACTTTATTAGTTTAGTGACTCGGGGCTCATATGACTGTTATTGTTATACATAGTGATAAAGCTGTTATCTTGTTTACTGGAATGTAGAAATTGATTTAGTGTCATTGCGTAATTCATAATTGTATGAGCATTCATGCCTCTTTATGTGTGGCTGCAGGGTCCTTCGTCTCTTGTCAATACTAAATGTTCTAAGAAATCAGTGCGTCCCCCAACGCTGCCTTCCCTGCTTCCTAAACCGTTTCTTCAACTTAATGACAGATCAGTGTCTGGGTGGTCCCTTCGTAAAACTCGCTCGGTATGTTACTCTTCGAGTCTTTCGACTATATATAAAGGGCCCGTGTCGGAAAAGCAGGGTTGGGATCTGGGGAGATTCATTAAGACTTTGTACTTCTTCAACGGTCCCCCTTCTCCAGCCAAGGTTGATATGATCTCCATAGTGTGATTCGATTCATCCAGTATTGCATATTGGTCGAATGTCAACTGATCTTGGCTTGTCTTTTGCAACTTTGGTGAAGTTTTTCGAATTCATAATTGAGAAACTATCTGGGCCAGGGCCGGAGCTTGCCAAGCCTGAAAAAAGAATGGATCCCACTGGGATTGTACTTGTAGCAGGGGCCACTGGCGGGGTTGGGAGAAGGGTTGTCGATATTTTACGCAAAAAGGGGCAGCCAGTTCGCATCTTGGTAAATTTTCATGACTTGCTGATCCCAATTCTTAGGCCATTATTATATTTTCGGAAACTTTCCCTTATGCAAATTTTCTTGGTTCTGTATTGTGTTGGTTTTTATCTTTGTGATTCATTTGCTTTTTTTGTGTACCGAACCCCTGTAGGTCCGAAACGAAGAGAAGGCCAGGAAAATGTTGGGACTGGACATTGACATGGTGAGCCAGATATTAATGTAGAACTATTTCTTGCAGTTCTTGATCTCTCGCTTACATTCATATGGTCATTCTGAAAGATGATGTTTTTGCTAGTACAATGTAAGCAATATATCTTAACAATCAGATTTATGTAATGCTTTAAAGAAACACCCTTTAGTGCTTGTTTTCTTTTCACGCATTTTCACTGTTTCTCGTTGATCCTTTGTTCGTACACGTTCAAGTATTTCAGATTGTAGGAGATATTACCAAAGAGAGTACTCTGCTACCTGAATACTTCAAAGGCATTAGAAAAATCATCAATGCTACTTCTGTTATTGTTGGACCGAAGGAAGGGGATACTCCCGATCGTGCAAAATACAGCCAAGTACGATGATTTGCTGTTTTTCTATTATTTGTGGTCTTCCTGCAAAATAAAGAAATTATTGGATTGACTTATGTCGGTTTTTTTCTGCAGGGGATCAAGTTTTTTGAGCCAGAGGTATGCCAACATTTTCCTAGTCGGATCGGCTCTTACATAGCCATCTTCAGTTCAAAGTAGGAGTATAGTTCGTTTACCCAGAGGGACTTGATTCTTATCTGATTTAAATGGCCAGATCAAAGGTGACTTGCCTGAAATGGTCGAATATGTTGGGATGAGAAATCTACTTAATGCTGTCAAAGGGAGTGTTGGAGTGCGGAATGGGAAAGTCCTGTTCGGCATTGAAGGTATGCTCTTGACATTACAAATCAGATAGAATACAATTTGGTCACTTAAGCTGATCGATTCTCTATTAGAGATAAAGTCCCAATTTGGTTACCAATCTATTGGCCTTTTAATTGTGAAGTTTCTTGTCAGATGGTATGTTTAAGGAACTTCCTTGGGGTGCCTTAGACGACGTTGTGATGGGAGGAGTTAGTGAAAGTATGTTGCTGATGGACCCAACTAGTGGCGAAGATGGTGGACCCGCCGGACTCTTCAAAGGTTTATCGGCAACCTTATGTACTTATCTACTTCATATTGACGGATCGATCAGGCCTCAAAGTTTTACGCTTTTTTCCCTTTTTTCAGGAAACGTTTCTACAGCAAACAATGGTGGCTTTACTAGCATCAGAACAAAGGTGAGCATGTTGAACACCAAATGATCATATTAACATGACGGAAGTCTCAGTTGTTCAAGTTGTAGTTTTATCAATTTCTTTCTTTTAGAATTTTCCTGTGGCCGAAGATCTTTCTGCATATGATGGTGTGGAGCTTCGTCTTCGGGGAGATGGTCGTCGTTACAAACTAATTGTTCGGACTAGCCGTGATTGGGACACAGTGGGCTATACAATTAGTTTTGACACCATTGGTGGCAAGTGGCAATCAGTAAGCCCGTCTAAAGCTCGACATTAGTGCCTGTACTTTCATTAAATCATCTTACTTAAACTCTCTGGTGTGATTCTGCAGATTCGCCTACCATTCGCATCTCTGAGGCCCATATTTCGAGCGAGAACAGTGTTTGATGCCCCGCCTTTTGACCCGAGTAGTGTTGTTTCTCTGCAGGTATTCATTTAGATAAGCCCACCTTCTGTTTCATCTGATTTCATCCCCCTTTTGTGTCTTGATGTGACAATATAATGTTGCAGCTAATGTTCAGCAAGTTTGAGTATGATGGAAAGTTGAACCCGACTTTTGTGGAAGGCGCATTTCAGCTGCCTATTTCCTGCATTCGAGCATATCTAAAGGAACCAATCATTCCCAGGTTCAGTTTAATTTCTTCGTCATTCCATAATCGGATTTCTTTGGAAATATAAGTTGGGAATATAGTGACAGGACATAATAGTTCCACTAATTCACTACCTGTAGGTTCGTACATGTGGGGTCTGCAGGAGTAACGAGACCCGAGAGGCCGGGACTTGATCTCACGAGACAACCTCCTGCAGTCCGCTTGAACAAGGAACTCGGTTTCATTCTGACATATAAGTTGAAGGTACAAGGTTTGGTAAATTTGTTATGACCAATGGCTTAGAATCATACCAGATTCTTATATTGGCTATGTACTAACAGGGGGAGGACTTGATCCGAGAGAGTGGAATTCCATACACGATCGTGAGGCCCTGTGCCCTGACTGAGGAGCCTGCTGGGGCTGATCTGATTTTTGATCAAGGAGACAACATTACAGTATGATTTTGCTTTGATTCTGGTATATTTCATTAAAAGATTATGCATTTATGATTTTCATGTATAGTCACTTGAGTCTCTTGTTCTTATGCATGCAGGGAAAGATTTCGAGGGAAGAGGTTGCTCGTATATGTGTTGCTGCTCTGGATAGCCCGTACGCTTGTGACAAGACGTTCGAGGTTTCCCCCTATCATGGCTCTTGTTTTCATCTGAGTACTTCAATATTCTAGTAACTCGTTTTGATCTATCCTCATCTTCTTTCTTTTGCAGGTTAAGAGTGTTGTTCCCTTCAGTGAGCCTTTTAAGATCGACCCTGAGAATCCTCCTCCAGAGAAGGACTATGATGTATACTTCAAAGAGCTGAAGGAGGGCATCACGGGAAAAGAGTTCCTCGAGAAAAGTCCCGTTCCCGTCTAATTCTTACATACAAAAAGCTCCAGTCTCTTAGACTATACTTTGTAAGTACGACAGGTGTGATTAAGAGACCGTGCCTTCAAGTTTTTATGAATTACCATGTGAAGAGAAGGCAGGGAAAGAGGACCAAATCAATGCATGCAAGCTTTAGGTTGAACTGCATCATGTGAATTTTGAAGGATGCCTATACTTCACGCGGAAAGAATGCTTCTTAAAGTGGCAAAAGTGATGCAGTAACACACGGGTGACAATTCTTATTTTCAAGATTATCGTATGAGATAGAGTCAGTAAGTGCCAAGCAGACGTGTCGGCCTCTCGATTCTTATCTTCTGCAAAAAGTGCGCGCCGATTCAAGTAACTTGCTCTGTCTCCACCTTATACTGGTCCCCGAACTCTATGTAGTCGATATTAAGTTCTAGAGAATCTTCTTCCTCCTTACCTCTATTATCATTCTCCTCAATAATGCCAAGGCAGAAAAAGGGTCAGGTATGAACAAATCAGAAAAGAGCTTCTCTGTGTTCGGCGGAGCCGTCGACATCATTCAATCCGGGAAAATCTGTAGAGGGTCGATGGCTCTCACTGAAGATTGAGCTGCTGTAACCGGGTTTAGTCTCCGAGAGTTGGTGCAATTATTGTTATTAATTTTGAGGTCATGGTTAGGAGTTAGAGGAAACTGTGTGAAGATGGTTCGAGGCGGACCATTCGTAATAACTCTCGAACTGTCTCATAACCTTACCGTGGACAACCCGAACATGGTGTGAACAACAATGCTGCACTATCAGCTTTCCTGCGAGAAAAACTGCACCAGGGACCTGGCGTGCGGGTACAAAATGGGAGAAAACGATGCGACTTTGGACTACTTCCTGTTTCAATTTTGGGTCTGGCGAGACATTAATAACAATGAAGGTAGAGACAGGAGTAAAAACATGTCAACAGAACCTCGGGTTCTGATCTTCGCATTGATGTTAGGGAGGTCCGGGTTGTTTGTTCACATTGTTCGTTGCTTGGAGACATCATTATAGCGTGACCCACAAATCTTTCGGAACATATTGATTATCAGAATTAGATCTTCAGGGCCGTTATAGATGCTGCGAGCCGATCTGATGATGTGCTTCATCTGATGATTCGCTCATTCTCATTATATATAGGGACTCACGGAGGAATCTTAGATTTATTACCTCAATCCATTAGGTTGATGAGGACTCAACTTTCATAAACTTTACAAGTGCTTTTAACTGGACTTAACCACAGGTTTGCAAAGGCTTTACCTGCAGCGCATCGTGACCAAGGTAAACCGATGTTTAAACGGAGATTAGTCTAAGCCGAAAGGATGATAATGCCTGGTTAATTATGATCGATGAGATGCTTTGTATACCCTTAAGATTTTGAGAAAGCATATCCCACTGTTTATCTAGACGACCGAACATGACCTCTGTACATTTTATTTTTCACTCATAAATGAATTATAGTTGGACTATCAATCACGGTGTTTCACTCTCTCTATTATGTCTCTAACTCAGGTATCGGAGGGTTGATGTTTAATCGGTGCAAATCCCGATTCAGCTTTCTGATTGGTTTGAGGTCACCGAACTGTTGACGAAGCACAAGTAGCAATGAGTGGTTGCTAGCCGATATGCACCATATATGTAACATGGACGCAATGACTCTCAATCAAGACGCCCCATACCTATCACTATCGACACCATGTATGTATCATTTGAAGGACCTACTGTCAGTGTATACGTCCCCATACCTATCACTATATTCTCCACCCAAATACAGGGTATAAAGTATAAGAGATCATGACATGTACAAGCTCTCACATGGCAAATACAGAATTATTTTCTCACATGTATAAAGGTTCAAGCCAACTATACATTATTTAACTACTAGTAAAGCTATTAGATTGATTCAGGTGATTCGGCATATTTTTTTCTTTTAAAGAAGATTTCAAATTCATAATTGGCAAATATTTATTCCTTAATGAGCCGATCTAGCTCAAACATGGATTAGTCGGGTCCGATGAGTTTTCATATACGAATTATTTACCAGTTGATTTACGTGATATATGCATCAAACAATTGTCACTTCTTCGATTACAGCTTATAATTAAGCTTCCCTCGCAAGTAATTAATAAAATAAAACATTCCGGAAATAATTTGTTGGATCCCACCAAGACCCCTAAAAATTCATCACGGACAATTGAACTTTCTCAAACATTTTCCTCTAATTAAGAATTTAGTAATATAACTTTATTGGTGGTCTGATTTCTTGGAGGATGTGTCACATATGCTCCCATTGGACGACACTAATTAGCCATAAGCTGTGAATTCACTTTTCACGTTTGTATAATGATGATAATGTAAATCAATGTGGTAAGATGGATGAGAAGACATTAAGACCTTGGGACTTTATGCATCCTGTGTATTCCATTAACCATAATCAGTTTACATAAGTACAATGTAAATTACCTTTATTTGCTCTAATTTTAATTAACTAATGGTCGGAGATATATCATCATCTTCATGAGCACCAACATGGCTGCAAGAGAAAGACAATGCAACACGCAAAATTAAAACCTCCACAACATTCCTAATTGTTTCATTTGAAGAATCAATGCTCGAGAGAGAGAGAGAGAGAGAGAGAGAGAGAGGAGACAAAATGTCTTTCAACTGTTATATACGTACCTTGAGCCAATGCTTGAGATGCCTTCTATGTGTCCGAGCTTCGGTCACATTCTTTAGCTTTGCGGACATTTCCCGCTCGCCGTATATCTTCCCCGGAGAGCTAAGAAACACGTTTCTTCTCGCCGGGGGAGACCAGAGTCCGCTCTTCTCATAGTCAAAGTGGAACTCCGAGAGGTCGCAGAATTTCTGGAGCAGCCGGTCGGACACAGACTTGGACACGAGCTGGACCCGGAGATGCGAGCTCTCCGGAAATGGGAAGGAAGAAGAAGGAGAAGGAGAAGGAGATGATGAACTTGATACATGAGAAAGGGACATTGATGAGAACAAAAAAAAGAGGGAAAGAAAAGAATTGTTGTAAAATAAGGGATGGATTAAATGTTATTTTGGGATTTTTAGGAGAATAAATGCGATTGAACGGATGTGGGGGGAATTGGGAATAATACAAAAGGATTGATAAGGACGTGTATGGTTTGTGTACACAATCATTGGTGTGGCTGTAAAATGAATTTTCAAAGGCAAGTGCCAGAATTAGGCTGAGGGGATCTCAATAATTTTAAATTCCGTTTTCAGGTAAGCGTTCCTCTTCAAATTCTGAAAGCTCATTTTATCTTTTTCTTTTTTCAATTATAAAGAAGACACGTGATTTTAATATAACGAAATAAAAATTATAAATAATTAATAAAGAGACATATATAGTTCCATAACGAGTAACTAATTTGAAATATCTTAATTAGCAAGTGAAGACGCGTCCTATTGTATTAAACTCTCTTTATATATTACCTGCTTTGTCTTTACAAAATATAGATGCATATATATATATATAAATGAATATATATGATGCAGTTTGTAAATTGGGGTATATATGGAGGGAGTTTACTCTCAAGTGTCAAAATTCGAAACCCATTGAAAACACGACATATGCGAACACGATGCTTGAACGGGAATTTATTTTAGTTAATAAACTAAGTGTACCCTAATTGTAGGACTAACTGAGACATCAATTTTATTTTTTCCCGTGGTGGGTCCCTTCTTCAGAAGACTTTCGGGTCCCGTTTGAAAATTATACCCCTATGGTATAGTGCAGTTAATTTGACAATAGACGCATGTCTACCTTACCATGAATTTTAGCAAATAAAGATGGTTATAAATAGGCAGATTTGTAGGAGATGGTACACTTTCGGCTGGTTGTTAATTGTGGTTCTTTGTGGATTCTTATTCCAGTTTTAGATAATGTAGGAACGTTTGCGCTCCAAAATTAGGGTTCTCCGAGGCCTGATTTCGGGGATGGGAATACATTTGAGATGTCAGTGTTGGAATTATAATTATATGTTACATATAAGCGTTTCGTGACGAAAACAAGAGTAATAGAGTGATAATCACATGGCGGTTTGTTTTTGACGAGCAAATAAAAGAAGCAATACCAGCCGGATTTTTGGAAACGGTAGTCAAATTCCCCAAATAATTTTCCACCATTGAACTAAATTTGTTGGTAACGAAGGGGTGTTCAAACGTCTAGCAATAGATAGGGAACGAAAAATAGGAGTATGAGTCAGAAAACTAATGAAATGAGAACTGAATTAATCCATAATCTCTTGAATCAGAAAGAACGCGACTTTTACATTTACTTGCAAAATTCACCACTGGGATGTACTAAATTTTGATTAATGGTTGATAAAGGCTGCGAATTGTGGATTTATATGCAAAAAAAAATAACCTTTTCGACCTATTTCTTCTACTCATATATACCGCATCATTATTCCTTTGTGAAACATAACATTAATTAGGGATTACATAATTTCTAGGTATATATTTGGTTGAATTTCTAGGTATATTTTGTTTGACTAATTAATAATTATAATCTTAGAATTGGACTGACGTAGGGTTTGGTCGAGGGGGTTAAGTCATTAGGACGGCAAATAAAGAGCTAAAATTTTCGAGTTAAGGGGTGCATGAATATAAGTAATTCTCTCAAAAATTGAAAAACTTTCCCTTAACTCTTTCAATTCATTCCCGATCTTAGATTATATGACTATTTGAATACTGGAGAAATATATAATAATTAATGAAGTTAGTTCAAAGGCCACATGACCATCCGTTTGCTTTGCTGGCAAACTCGATCGATTCAGGCTGGAAAGGCAATTTTATCGCAGAATCTCTTTCATCAAGAGAAGAAAAATGTTGTAGACGACAAGATTTCTTTTGTCTGCAATTGAGGCAACATGAGTATACAGAAAAATTTAAGATTATGAATTTTGCTTTGTCACTGACAAATATATATTCCTAAGGACTACGACTTGACCTTGAGAACTTTGCTGTGTGTTTAGAGATATGATTTAAAATTTTTTCCATAGCCCAAGAAGGAAGGGAAAAGGAAGAACAATATGAGAACTGCCTGTAGACTAGCGGCTGACACTCTTATCTCGTACCTTTAGCAAAAAAGATATTTTGGTAGTATAAATTTAATTTCAGTCAATTTTAGTCATATAAGATTTAAAATTATCGAATTAATTCCATACGTTTAGATAATTTCGGTCCTATAAGTTTTGAAAAAGATATTTTTGATCATATAAGTTGGCTTTAAATTAAAATGTGATCATTCAAGTTTTGAAAAGGAAAGATATTTTTGGTCTTATAATTCACTAAATGGACCAAAATTACCTTATAAAGCAAACCTATATGACTAATTTGGCACTTTTAAAACTTAGAGTATCAAAATTGACCGAAGGCTAAACTTGTAGAACAAAAAATGTCCTTTTTCTGATAACTTTATATATTTAATTTCTGTGATGGGATTATTTATGCTTCTATATTATATTTCTTATTTTATTTTTATTTTTTTTATATTAGGCCGTGTAGTAGGCTTCTTCTAACCGAAAGAAGAAGGAAGAATAATCTTGACTGGAACAGTAGGGAATCTCAGACAACCCAGTTAAAATTGACTGCTCGTAAAACCTCTAGGATTACGGTATCATAATCCATAGAATGTTGGTGCATCGGACAAATAATAGCTGGCCAATTTTGTCGGGAATGCTTCATTTTTGTGCATAAGCTCTTGGAAAGGACATTACCTGATTGCCATCCAGAGAGAATGAAAATGATAATTCACTTCATCGAAATCAGTCTGACTAGTGACAGCTTGAAGTTTTATGCATGCTCTGAAGCTAGATAATCAAGATAATGTATATGCTTTAGTAATATAAAGCATGCAAGTTGGAAAAAATATGACGCTTATCTGTTTAATCACAACTCTGGTCAGAATTCCATGGCATATGTACGTCTATAAGATGCTCGTCGAGACTATTACGATGAATTGAGAATATGCACTTTAGTTCAGAAAGTTGTTTGACGGGTTAGAGAACATGAGAGGATGGTTAAATCATGCAAGCAATCAATTAATTATGACACAAATGTCCAGCCCACTATCTATGTTTGAATAAGCTCAATTGCTCATTTATATGCAACAAAGGGACCAAGTACTCCACTGGTAATGGGCTAATGGCCCTCGACGGAGCGGGCCCTTAGTTGCATCACCTTCAGATATTGTCCCATTGTCTAGATCAAGGAGGCATTCCTTATGGAAACTACATCTATCAATTATACCTTCAGTGTTTTAAAATTTGACCCGTATAAGGTATCACGTAATCTGACCGATCCGTTCCGCCAAATGATTCAGTCATTATAGTCGAACCACTTATTTCCAAAAAATATAGTTTCCCCAACTTTTATCTAGAAAATTACAAGAAACTTCACATTAAAAATACTAGATATTCAAATTAGGATATATGTAAAAAAAATTTTAAGTCTTAATTTGCGAGTGCAGAATTTTTGCGATTACTAGATTCATCTATATTACGGGGCAAAGTTTACCCTTAGTTTTGCGATTACTATATAATGAAATAATGTAACACATGAAAGCAACCGTCTAGCATTCACAAGTCAATATAACATCACTTTTTTGTTCATATGGTGTACAAGCTTTTCTAATTTTTTTTCCCGATCTCTAGGATTTGACTTCATACGTTTTACTATATTTTCTCTCTCTATTTTACATTTTTCTAAAGAGTTATATGGATATTCAATAATTTATCTTTCTTTATAAATTTTCATTCATAGATACTGACTTTCTTTTTCTATATTGTATCTTTATTAAGGAATTAAACTAATCAAACACATTCTTTTGTGAATTAAAAGATATATTTTTCCCTTTATCCATACCAAAAGATCCAGTGATGAAAATTAATTTCGTTATTAATTTATTTTTTATAAATTCATAAAATATGAACATTTTCTTTTTATATAATTATTTAATAATAATAATAATAATATATTATTATTATTATTATTATTATTATTATTATTATTATTAACTAAAATTGGTCCCAATCTGCTTCCTCATGAAGCCATATGCCACACCATTGATTTTTTTTTATCATTTTGTAATTATTTTTCTTTATTTTTCCTAATCCATATAATGGGAACTTTTGCCCACAATTTTCTTTTATAAATTCCTAATGCATGTTATTGGATTTTTTGCCACAATTTTTTTCCACGTGACCATATAGACATATTTGGAAGTCTTAAAATCCCAATTAATCTAGATTCGAGCCTAATCACCCGACTAAGTGGTAAATAACAAAGAAAGAGAAGGATTTAAATATGATTGTAATAAATATATTCTCAAATAGGATTGAATTTTCAAGAATGTATAAACATCAAGTCTATCTATTAGTTGTTTTCGACCAGCAGCGACGCTCGGGGTCGGTCTAGTTAAGAAAAGAAGAGCGGTTCCCTCCGAAAAGGGAATTATATGGACGGTCAGTTTTTTTTTTTTTTTGGGGCCCGTTGGTTGGTCCTAGAGAGGGATCAACAAAATCACTGGGTAATGGACCAATGGTCTGATAGAACTGGCCCATCCCATGGTTGCATCACATTCAGAAACTGTCCCATATCTTGTCTATATTTATGGAAGCATTCCCTAACAAACCATTTCATAGAAAAACAAATTCATTTCCTTAACGAGTTCATGACAAATAATTTCGAGCCATGACATTTCATTGAACGTTCCACCTTTTTGCTTATTCACATATAATTCGTTGATTGACGATGATTTAATCGGACGAAACCCATCAACTCTTTATTACTAAAAAATAAAATAAAATAATATGAATAGTTTTAAAAGAAGTATGGTTGATGACAACGGGTTAAATTTCGATGACAGGGATGTATTTGGAATTTAAATATATTAAGCCCTCCAACTTTTAGTTTGTTCACATCCTTGAACTTTCCTTGTTTAACAAATCATTAATAAAAGATTATTGATCTAATTAAATGCTTGGGCTTTTGTGTCCCCAGTACAGTGAACAAAAGGTTGGGCCTGCTTCCATTAACTGTAACCTTGACGTTAGGATGCCTTTTCTTTTTAAATATTATAGTTTTTGGTCATATATAGTTAATTAATACACGAAATGCATGTTTACTAATTGATGGTAATAAAGTTCGAAGATAAGAAAAATGGTAAAAGTAATGGAGCTTTTCTTGAGATAATATGCCATGAACACGCATGATCAATAGATCATCAGGCAGTTGATAAGAAAGAACAAGGTCGACAAATCTAATTGGATTAGAACATCAATAATTAGCGCAGCAACTTTCGGACAAAACGGTCAGTTCGTATCTACATTAATTTAATTAATGTAGATACGTGGACGAATAACTAAGTTTAAGAAGCGAAAAAATGTAGGTACGAGATTAGAGTATTTATGTGAAAAATGTGGAAGGTTTGATTCTTTCATTAAAATACAGCTACTTTTCCTTAATTTAATGCTTATCCAGTCTGTTTCTTCTGGGTATCAACTTAGTCCTCAACCACTCCATTTATTCTAATAATATATATCCAAAAAGTATTTTATATTGCAACAGATCGGGGGATGAGCATTATTCACTAATAATTGCCATATTTACTTTTTACTGAAGTAATTTTATTAGTTTTTCTTCAACACGTTCACTTAGATTTTATCACTCCGTGTACATATTGGTAGCTCCAATCAACTCTCCTTCGTGCTTCAGCGGTTAAGCTTCAACGACCTGAAATCAAGAAGAGAAGCCAAATCGGTCTTGATTGGCCTTGGGAAGAAGTGGAAAATAACGGAGAGAACGATCCGAGGAGAAAATTAGGTCCCGTTGCAGTGGTGTGCAGGTGTATATGTAGTTGACAGGGACCAGATTGAAATATCTGGGAGACTTTTTATCCAAATAATGTAAATTAGGGAGCTGTTGGCACGTTGGGAACTAGAGAACACATGATATCCTCACCATGTAATTCAGATGTATCCGCACATGATGTTTTGCGTGCATATATATATATATATATATATGTATGTATGTATCTGTGTGTGGATATAATTGAGTGTTATGTATATATATAGCTGCGTTGCTCTTAAAAGTCAAAACCCTTTTAGTTGACTTTTGGAACGTGCCAGCCGTCTAAAGTCATTCTAAAATTACATCTAATCAGTAATTATTATTATCTGCCAATAATCCATTTCGCATTGTCCTTCATTTGACTTTTCAAGCATGAATATTGCACATTGTAAAGGGGCAGCTCACAGATGAATACACACCCAATTTGTCTAATGCAATTAATATTCACGTTTATTTTTATTTTATCACAAAAAAGGGTTCTTATTTTTTCTTTTTTGAATCTCCAAAGTGACAGAAATCAATCTTAGCACGATGAGACAATGGATTGCATCCTAACAATTAATGTAACTTATTTAAGCTGCTACAGTATCGATTATGTGCAATGTTCCATCTTAACACGATGAGACAGTTGATTGCATCGTAACAATTAAAATGATCTTATTATAAAGGGAAATTCTCTCGATGACCCTATGTTGCCTTTAGATCATATATTATAGTTATAATAATTGACTATACTTTATCATTTGAGAAAAAAAGGTTTGATACAACAGTGACCAGCAAGTATATGAATATCTTGAATTGCGTAATATCATATTCATACCCTTTTTTCATCACTTTCTACCATTAAAGGAAAATCTTGTATTGAATGAAAATATCACTTGATATTGTACCACAAAATTCAAGAGAAATTTTCATTTTTTCATAAAACAACAACTCACAAAACCTTTGTGCTCATGTGTTAATCTATTTTTGGCATGTAACAGATGCAATGTGTTATATTCCTGTTATGTACAAGACATGGCATATGACACAAGATTATTGAGAAGTACAATTTGGACAGAAGGAGAAAAATGAATGAAAGAAAAAGTACGAATGAATAAGGGCCCGTTTGGTTTCAAAATTTGATTTTAGAATCATAATTTTGATTTTAACTCTACCCACTACACAATAAAAACATACGTTTCCCAAGTCAAATTTATAATACCATCTCATTTGTCATTTTTCACAATCAAAATCAAAATCAAAATCAAAGCTATTTTAGCTCTGAAACCAAACGCACCTTAAGATTGGCCATTAAAACAAAAAAAAAGAGGAAAAAACAAATGTGAATCCTACGTGGCTGATTGTGATTTCTAAAAGCTTTCTATTTGATGGACGGCAACAATCATACTAACTACAAGAACATCGTGACATAGCCAGAATAATTTGCGATATTAAATTATTCCCATATAATTACACTGAAATCAAGGCCCAAAAAAAATAATTGGGTTTGGAAAATTGAAAAAAAAAAAAAGAAAAGAAACTCTGGAGATTTTCTTTTTCCAGATTTAACGGCCCTCTGCCCGCCGGCCGTTCAAATCAATCGAACTCTTCTCCCGTTTCTCTGAATTAAAAAATATAGAAATTCGTAATAAACAAGAAAAAGGGCAATTAGGGAAGTGAGAAAAACGTGTCAGCAGATTTGGACCTCTGTCCCCACATCCCTGTGCCTAAAAACCACCGAGCACTCCGGCAGCTCGCCCAGATCGGCGTACAGCGATTCGTCCTCCTCCCTCATCGGAAAGAACATCGCCATGTCCGCGTCCACCCCTACAGCCTTGCTGTCGAAGAACGGGGTCTCCAAGAGTGAGGACGTGGTCGTCTCCATGCCCGTGAACCACCCGAACTCATCATTGATTAGCATCAGATCGGGCGATTCCTCCTTTATGTCGGTGAACTTGTTCTTTGCTGGATCGGGCTCGGCCTCGGGTTCATGATCCTGTTCCGGTTCCGGATCCGGAGAACTAACATCTGCCTCAGGTTTATTTGGAGCATCATCCATGGCAGCGTTGGCAGCGGCAACATTGTGATGGTTGTGGTGGTGGTGGCCGTTTCTCGGGGCTGGCCACGGGTGATTGTGCTCGCAGGAGTAGGTGATGATTAGCATGGTCGGGTCGTCCCGGCTTCTCTCGACTTGTTTCCGAGCCGGGCAGCCCTTCGAACTACTACATCTATAATATCCCCTATAGAAAAGATCGAACAACAAATTGAATCATTTTATTACCAACAATAATATGACTTCAAATAATGATCTGGTCCGTTTTATTACAACCACCAATAGATTGGATATATATATATATATATATATGGTATTTTGCAATATAATTAGGCAATGATTAAGGTTTAATAAAACAAGGGGACAACAACAACACAGTGCACTTGCTCCATTATATTATTAATACAAAAATATATTTAGAAAAAGAACTTTAACCTAACCAACAAGGCATTGTCATGTTGAGACAAACGGAGGTCGGAAATGTCAATTACATAGCGTATTAATTTAAACTCACCTTGGATATGGAGACCCTTTGATGGGTTTCTGGCCGTACTTCCGCCAAGCCCAGGAATCGGACGGGGGTGCTCCTTCGCCCTTGAGCCTCGAACCTTCTGGCTCCTTGATCGGAATCGAGATCACTCTCTTCTGTATCGATCTTCTACTGGACAAAGAAATAGCATGACAGCGGATATGTTAGTAGAGGACCAGATGTAAGAAACAAAGAACTCTTGATGCCTTCAATCTTGTTGCCATTCCCAATTCGAAACACGGTCAATTTATGACCGGTTGATAGTATAGAGAGAAATTTTAGTTGAAGTTTGGCAATTAAGACGTGGTTTAAGAACATATGACTTTACCTTCTCTTAGGAGATGATGTCGAGGGCAGCCTCATCACATCACCAAAGGCACCACTTGACCGCGGCGATTCAGTGAGATTTTCGGGCTCGGGGGTTTGGCTAATTCCGTCATCTTCGAGCTCGGTCCTGAAAGAACTGCCTCTTCTAAACCTTCCCTCCATAGCGCAATACGAGCTTGCCTTTGAAAAGTATAGCTAGAGAAAAGTGAAGAGAAAAAGAGAGAGAAGGGGTTTGTGATGAGTTAGCTGGGGATGAAAGCGAGTGAGGGGAAAATTAGAGAAGAGAACAAATAGGAGAGAAGGTAGGGAAAGGAAGAGGGGATGGATCAATGGTTTTATTAATTATAAATTATAATTATAATATATATAAATATATAATATAAATTTTTGGGCCGTCATGTTGACAGATTGGCCTTTGGGGTATGATTAGTTTAGTTTATTGTGGACGTGCAAGCAAATGTGACATATTGCATAATATACATATCTATTAATTATTGCCCTCTGTGATGAAAATTCAAACCGCCCCTTTTCTCTACTCTTTTTTGTTTTTTGTATTTTCGGCATTATTTTATGCCCACTGATTCGACCTCCCTACATACTTTCATAATTTCATTGCTCTGCCTCTCGAAATATATATTGTTTTATAATTTGCCATTATATGTCTATGCATATTTCTGAATGCTTTTCAATACATTAATACGGATCAAAATTTATATCTTTTGGAGTAATTGGATTATTGATTTATATTTATACATACAGAATTCGGCCAAAAAAAGTTTATACATTAAAAAATTAGCATATTCTTCTCTTTTTTTCTTTTATATATAAAAAAAGAACTGAGAGAATTGATGAAATTATCCACTAGACAGTAATTAGTTAGCCGACACTTTAACAAAATCTCATATATATATATATATGTATGTATGTCTATGGTGGCTTACTTGTGCACAACATGACCATTGAAATAATTTTGAATGGTGAAAATATATAATTAAAATATAGTTGTGATGCAAATCGCAAACATCATATGTACAATTTTAATTTTTTTGGGTAAAATACAGGGCAAAGTCCAAATGCATTAATAATATTAAAAAAAAATACAAAGAAGGTTTTTTCCACCTCTAGGATGAAGCAGGAACGTGAAAATGGTAGGAGAGGAGAGGAGGGGGAGGGAGAGTTTGAAGGACAGATGAAGCAGAAAAGAGAAATGGGGCACTTATTTTTCTTAATTTAATATTTATTCTACTTAATCATTGCTATTATCATAAATTGAGGAAGTATAAAATTAAAATAAAACGATTTTATTTTGTTAGTGCATTTTTAAACAAAATAAAATTGTTAACATATTTTTAATCACTGGCTCGTACATATAATTTTTTTTTAATGAATAAGCTATCCATATCATTAGAGCTCGTACATATAAATTGTTGACGTATTTTTAATCAATTGCCATATATATATATATATATATATATATATATATCTGTCTATGGTGGCTTACCTGTATATAGCATGGCACCAAACAACAAATTTGAATGGTGAAAGTATATAAGTAAAAATAAAAATATGATGCAGATCGTTATGTGCAACTTTTAAATATTTGATATGGGAGGTTTTTTCCACCTCTGGAATGAAAAAGGGAATGTGAAAATGGTAAGCGAGTAGAGGAGGGGGAGGGAGAGTGAAGGAGAGAAAACATAAATGAATAGTATAACGGCGCACGTTTTCATTTGACAATTTAGAGGTTTTAAATTTAATTCTTGTCGTTGGAATTGTCTGTACCTCTTTATTTAGCTTTTTTTATTTTCTTGTACTAAATTCACTGTTCTATTTGTAATAGAAAAAAGAGAAAAGAAAAAAAAAGTGGAAATGGGTACTAATTTCTCTAATTAACTTTATAAAATTTTAACCTTTAATTAGTGGTCTTGATTATAAATTGAGGTTGATCTGGTATGTCGTACGATATGGGAAACGAAAAGTGAGATCAGAAATTAGAGTTAACTTTAGAGTAGTCAAGATATATATCACCATTATGTGCTGAATTAATTTCAAATTGCTGATAGTAATATTTATTTAGATAATTAATTATTACCAAGTTTTTGCTGAGGAGGTTGTTTGGCATGCATCTTCTCGCCTAGGGCTAGTGCTGTTTATGTGCAGGGGCGAAGCCAAGATTTTTATCCAGGGGAGGCAAACTTATACGTTTGAGGTAAAATTTAAAAAATTCAAAGTTCAGGGGGGGCAAAGTACTAATTTTATATAAAAAATCTCATACTTTGGGGGGCAAAAGTTAAAAGTTTCAAAGTTCAGGGGGCAATTACCCCACCTTCTTTATTGGCTCCGCCCCTGTTTATGTGGATAGAGGCCATAGCACTACATGTCTATTTGTTTTGGTCAAAGAGAACGACATATGCAGCTTCAAAATTCTATATAAAGATAATAATTTATTTCCCTCCGTCTGCCTTATGCAATCGACCTTTTGACTTGTTCCATGAAAACGATACAACGCACGTACATCGTCAACCCGCAAGTACAAATACGTCTCCTTTTTACATTTTCATGATTTTCTTGAATTACTATGCCACATCGAGAAAGCCTAAATAGCATCATCTCCCGGCCAAGAAGAAAATAATAATAATAATAATAATAATAATAATAAAATAAACTAATTATGTGTAAAATTATGAGCTCTCACTCTTGTTTCAAATATATATATATATATATATATATATATATCACGGATCTTTTTTCAACAATACATTTAATAGTAAAAATATGAATATTTTCAATTTTATTTTAAATCTAGCATATCATAAATTTTTTTATTCTTAGTTAATGCGTTATTTATATTTGTTGTTTCCAGCTAATGTAGCATCACCACACCATCCAAATATTTAAAATTTAAAATTAAGAAATATTAAAAATGAAAACATTACTTAAAAGAAAAAAAGGAAAATCAGTCCAATGGTTGAAGCTAGATGCTCGTTCGCAGCCCCAACCCCGAGGATGAGGTCGTCGGTGAGGACCTTACATGGTGCCGCCGATTTCATCCTGAGGGGTAGGGGTCATAGGGAAGTCCCCACCGTTTCGACTGTGCTCAAGATGAGATCCTCATGTCAGACACAATTGTAGGGATTAGGACTTGGCCGACGACCCTTACTGCATGAGATTAGATTGTCGGTACATTTTGAGGTTGTTGGTAACCTAACTATCAGTGAGAATCTTGGCCCTAGTTGAGCCCAAGTCACGGGCTTAATTGTCTGTGGCTAGACGCTCGCTAGCGGCCTCCACCCTTGGGGATGAGGTAGTCAACAACCCCATCCTGTGGGTGGGAGCTACTGACGAGCTCCCACACTCCGTGAATTAGGGGTGTTCGGGTCCGAATATCTTTTTTTTTTTTCAATAATATCCGGACTTTATCATGTAATAAACAAGTTTCAAGGTTTTGAAACCGAACCCTACCCTATTAAGTTTTGGAACCGAAACCTATCTGGAACCTATATTATACCACAGGTTTTGGGTACCCTGTTGAAACCTGTAAATTTTTTTGTCTCGCTAAATAAAACAAAAAAATATCTCATCCATAATAAGAAATTACGCAAAACAGAATGTTGACATAGATTTAGACTAATCCATAAAGTAATATGTCTCATCAATCCATCCACAAAACTAAATATCCGTAATACGATTAGACCTCACCGAGGACACATAAAGGTCGTCGAACCAAAGCTGCTTACGATAAGGAATGCGAAGTTTCCACAGAGATATATATATATATGAGAAGATGGTAAAGTAAAATGAAAAAATATATATGAATATAACTAGGGGCAATTATTATCAAATCCGAGTATCGGTTCCGGTTCCGGTTCTGGATACCCTATATACAGGAATCAGAATCGGTTTTACCAGTTCGTTATTTTAATACCCGGACCTAACCCTATTTTCAATACGAGCTATCCAGAACATACTTTAATGGGTAAGTTTTGACTGGTTCTGCGTATACCCGGTATCCGCGCACACTCTTACCATGAACCCCAAGCTTCAGGCATTGGTTGTTTTCTTAATTTTTTTTAAATATTTTGATTTTTTTGTATTTTTTATTATTTTGATAACTGACATGTCGCATCAACTAGGATAGAACATAAAATTATTCATCACTTTAAAAATCATGAAAGTTAATGATATGATTGATCTGAAACAAAATTGAAAGTTTGTGCTTTTATAATTAAAAAAATATTTGTAATATATCTGAAATAAAAGTGAAAATTCCTAATTGTAATATATTTGAGATAATATTTTGATGAATGACATGTCTCATCAACTAGGATAGAAATAAAATTATACATCAGTTAATCATGAAAGTTAATGATATGATTGAGATCTGAAATAAAATTGAAAGTTTGTGCTTTTATAATTAAAAAAAATATTTGTAATATATCTGAGATGAAAGTGAAATTTCCTATTTTATACTTATTTTACAAAAAAAAAAGTATCTCAGTGAGTTGATAATCTTCAATATTTTCATGAATTAATTGCTAATTATTTTTGAGTAATTCATTATAAATTACACTGTATCCATCACATCCTCAATCAGTCTCGCATACGCAATTCAATCAGTCGTAATTCTCTACGTGATCAGTTGTCATTTCTGACTATTTAACAGATATTATTAATATATACTTGATGGAAGCGTGAAGCAATGTGGAATTAAAATTTTTTATCCCACTATCTACGATCTTTCTTATTGATATGTATATATATGCATACATATATGTACTGGAGTTCTTGATGACGTTCAATTGATTTGCATCTAAAAAATTGCATGAATCTGACTTTCTCCCTTACTCGCGGCAAATTTCATGCTCCCTCATTGTTAAAACTTCTTCTATTCCTTTCCTCTTTCACAGATGAAGTTCTTGAAATTCCCTCCCAAACTGCACGACAAACAACTTTGGGGATACGACAGGTTTCGTATTCCATACTCTTGTCAAAAAAAAAAAAATCTTAACTGGTCCACTTATCATCGAATAGCATCATTAGTAAAATCAGCTTTTCCTGAGCTTTAATTAATAATTCAGCTTCATTAGTTTCGCCACATTCGCCCAAATCCGTCCAGAATTATAGCATGCAAAATAACGATTTGATCTACCTTAACAAATCTATTAACAGACTGGTGAGAAACCAACTTCAATTTGCCTTCTTTTACTCATATCCCGCAAAGGATCATACAGTGATAGATATATTTCTTTTATATGAGTAGGAGTAGGAATTAATTATTGTCATGAAATTCTTATGGAACAAGTTAGAAAAATCCCTTTTTGATTTTTTTAATTGAAGGAACATGGACTAGATGGCCATTAATCTATGGTTTTTGAATATATATAATATAATTATATAGCTGTCACTGTTCCCAAAACATAGAACTATTATTAGTGGGTGATATATTATCAATTGAAAGTAGAGTGTTGTATGTATTAATTCACATGTTGGTGCGATCCGTGTAATGTGGTGGATAGTAATTACAAATCGTATCATTTAATTCGACTGCAAGAAAAGAGAGTAATTGCCTTCTGCCAAATTGCCATGTTCCTAATCCCACGAATGATATAATATTAGAAGAAGCCGCGATACAAAATTTCCTGGTCCCCAGAATTTTATAACAGTTGGTGATGATCTGCTGAATTTTGCAAAAATAAATTCAATCATTATCTTATACTAAAATGTATGATTAAATTATGAGGAATTTCATTAAACAAATTTTGATCTACACAAGTTATTTTCTAAAGCACTAGAGAATATTCATATGTATCTCTTTTCATTATATCATGATAATATTAAGGTTTCAAATTAAATTACGTTTATTTGAATTGTTATAGAATCTATATACTATGATCTTTTGGATAAGATTTCGGTTGCATGCTTTTATTTTCCAATTAGTTGTATATATTTTAGAAATATTTACCCTTAGTGCACAATTTCTACAATATATAGTTTGAAATGAATCAAATTTACAAATTTAGAAAAGTAAGTTAGAAATGGTTAACCTATTCTAAAGAAAAATAAGTAACATATTATAAGAAAATATTATTTGCAGTTGAACACCATCAAATTAATTCACTCATATTTATAGGATCTTTTTTTTTGTGGTAGACGGCTTTTTTTTTTGGGGGTACTATTAGGCATATAGTTATATTAATTACTTATTCAAACGTGATTTTTATACTTTTTTACAATATCAATGCGGAAGGGTTGATAACTGGATCCCAAATAGAGAAGTAATTATTCTAAAATTTTAATTTTTAGTTGGAAAAATACCACCAAGTTAGTTTACTCATATTTGTAGCCATTGTTATCTTGGTGATATAAGGTAGTCATTCCATTTTATTCATCAAAACCCAAAAAAAAAAAGGACATTTAGGTAGTCATACGCATGAGGTTTATAGTTTCTACTTATAAATGTAAGTAATAGCTAGTCTAGTTGAATTTAATACATCAAAAAATATCGAAATACGTACCAACATGGGTTGATTCAAGCGGTTTGGTACTTACTTCCCTTAAGCAAAGCTCAAGTTCGAGTCTTATAAACGAAAAAAATTCACGCTGTGAGAGTTTTATCCCTTATTGGACCATCTCGCCTCGACTGGATTAGTCCAACACACATTGGGCTTCTGAATACCATAGTGCACACCGAAAAAAATATATCAAAATACGTTATAAGATTTTTCATATTGATTTTATAGATAATTTATGTAAGTGAAAATGCATATGATCGCCTTTTAATTTTTTTACTATAAAGTAGAAAATGCGTACTTTTATATATAATGCTTATGTTTTCGACATGTATATTCTTAGGTAAAAACAAAAACTGAGGAAGTAATACTATTCCATCTAAATAAATTTATTTATTTTTCGGATAAGGTAATTACATTTATTAAATTTTTGCTTTACCCTCAAAAAAGTTTTACTGAAATATTGAGTCAAAATTCCTCTCTTCCTCTCTTCACTTTTATAAATCCGGGAATACCTGATATATTTTTAGCTTCTCTATCATGTAATCTTAATAGAGTTCCAGTTGGGGCTAATGTATGATTAACACAATGGTGGGACTCTTGTATATGTCATACCCCAAAATAAAATACTCCGTCTAATTCATCTAGTCCGGAGGCGATGTTATTATTCTGATTTAAGAAATAGGATAATTTGCGTCGTCACCGTATACATCACGATTATTCGATTAAACTAGGAGCGGACGGTCCGGATGATCTTTGATGACATCCTCCAAGATACTTAAAAAAAATAAAGAAATTATTTCTTCTGAGTGTTTTTTAATACCTGGGACCAGGTCCTGATTAATTATCCATATCTCCTTTGATTAGCTACATTAATAAAAACTAATATCTACGCATATGCTTACTTTTGAGCCTCGCAAGTGAGCCCATTTTGTAGTTATCGCTACGAACAAGACGGATTCTTCGATGTTTGGAACAGTTTCAAAGAAAGTTCCTTAACGGATAAGGCGTAGGTTTTGTTTTTTTCCCCCGAAGATATTCAAATAACTCACTCATTGAATAATAACCCTTAAGTTAATTTTTTTTCCTTAGTTTTCTTTATGAAAAAAAAAAGGCTTACTTGGGTCCAACTGACAATTGCTAAATCAGATGCGAGTAAAATATCGTACTAAGATTAAAAGTTCCTCATGATAAAATTATATGAGCTCAAATATTATCAAGTTTTTCTTCAACAAATTAGAGGTGATCTACGTTGAACATGAGTCATGTCTAATTTATTTGGCTTGTAATTACGTCTAATTTATTTGGCTTATCATAAGCCCGACCAGAAAATGCAATTGTTTTTTTCGGCTTGAGACTGGAAAATGAACTTATATATATAAAATACTAGGAAAATGTGTGTATTTGAATAGTAATAAGACATTGGATTTTTGAATACTTGGTATTTGGCTAGTGTAATTTTAAAAGCTATCAATTAGGTTCATAGGCCGGGTTACTTGTCAGGGCCATTATGGAGGCCCGAAAATCGGCCCGTTGTGCATATGGGCAAGATAGAGTGAAAGAAAAGGAAGCTTGGGACCTTATTTGAAGAGGCAGTATCTATCTATCTATCTAAAGTTGTATCTCACATAATAAATAAGATTATATATAGTATAAGGTCATCAAAATAAATGTTTAAATAAACAATTGTAAATGTATATATATAATTAGAATTAAATTAATAAATGCATATAAATTATTTATTACTTAATAATTTTATGATACGAACACATTCTTGATTTTAAAAAATGTAATAAAAAATCAATTTAAAAAATATAATTTCTTAAAATATATGTTCATAAAAAAACTTTTCGACATAATTAGTAACTAAAAGAAAAATCTATTGTCATCAATAAGAATGTTTAGATAGTGAATATTTTTAAAATAGTAAAAGATAAATTTATTTGAAAATTTTTAAAGGTAAAATTTGCAAGAAGAGTTTCTGATAATAGATGATTTGCACTTCTTTTTTTTTCACAAAATACATGAAGTTATCTATGACAATTTTTTAGGATTTGATATTTAAGAAAATGTAATATGTGATCTAAGTTATATCATTTTCTCCACCGATATTTGGTATTGTAATTCATTTTTAATCATTTTGTATGCACTATGTTTAAATGGTTTCAATTTAAGAATATATATAACTTAATGACCATTTCAATTGTGATGTCAAAGTTTTAAAAAGTCCATAAAAAATAACCACCATAACCAATAACTTGTGCATTGCACGGGTAAAAGAGCTAGCTATACTATATTGTTGAACCCTTGCATTGCACTGATTTTGTTTAGAAAATTTCATAGTAGAAAATTAAGAATGAAAATAATAATTGATATGTATTGTCGAATTTGTATTAAATACAATCTAGTATTTCATCATATGAATTTGGATATGATGTAATTTTTATAGGAAAAATTGCACCATATATCCTAACGTTTATACTTGAATCAGTTTTATCCCAACGTTGGTATCATAATGTTACTATTTTGATTACAATTGTATCCCGCCGTGACACTGGCATCTAAAATTGACGGAATTTCCTATGTGGAGCGTTAAGAATTAAAGTTGATTTACTTGAAAATTAATGTTAGCTTATAGTTTTCTCTGGACGTCCTAGGAGAGGGGTTGAGTCTCAAGATATTTTATGTGCCTTAGTTTTCTAGGTGAGTCATTAATACTGGTAATGTGTTTCTAGGATAGTTTCGGAATTAATCTAGAGTTTTCTTTCAGATCTATAAATAGAGCACTAGGATTATGCTACGAGTGTAGTATCATGAACTATCTAATAGTGTGCGCACGCGCGCGCGTCCATAACTTGTTATCCACAAGTCGTGTAGAGTGTCTTTCATATTATCGATCATATATAGAGTGGTTTGTTATTTCCCGAGTTTATATCCACCACCAGGTGTTAGCTGTACGGTCTTGGGCTAGTCCATTCGCGATAGGATTTCTTTAACAGTTGTGGTCGAGGAGCTGATCATTGAGATCCGTACATTCCTTTAATGGGTTCTTCCCCTCTGCTCTTCAACGCCATAATAGGCTCCGCAATCAATCAGAGAGGGCCAAACAAACACCGAAGCAGAAGCCAGCAAAACCCCTCTGAGATCTATTAACCTTTCTGGCGAACCAAAGGGAGAGCGAAACTGCCATGGCAATGGGCAACCAACCACTGCCGCCGCCTTCCCCGGTGGCCGTATCCTTCCTGCACGCACACTCCTGAACCGATCGATGATCATCACAAATTCCCGGCCCCGTTCTAGAGAGACGGGTTTTAGGGTTAGGGGTGGGGGGAAATCAAATCGCGGGCTCAGCTCAGGGGAAGGCAGGGGAGAGTGGGGAATGGTCTAAAGCGTCAATGAAGGGCACACACTGAATACACGTTGGCACCGTTAATCAATTTAATGTGCCACGTAGGAAATCCCGTCAATTTTGGGAAGGTTTACCGTGCAATGACTTTAAAGTGATTGCACCATACAATCGATGTAAATTACTTTTAAATCAAAATAAATTACTTTAATTGATAGAAAATTACTTTGGTGTCTAGTAAATTACAAACAAATAAACTAAATTACACTTATTTCAAAGTAAATTGTACAAATTTCAAGGCAAATCTTACGGATTTGAAAGTAGTTTATATAAATTTTAACAAGTTTTACTTAACTTTTTAGTAAAATATATACTTTTCACTTAAATTTTTGGTAATTTACTTAATTGTATGATGCAACTATTTTGATTGATTGCACCATAGAATCCTCCGTCAATTTTGGATGGCAATGACACGGTGGGGATACAATTGAAACCAAAACAATAACGTTAGGATACCTCTGAATCTTGACTTTTATATGGATCCGCATATATGAATATTGCACAAAACAGGTCAGTCGCAAGCACCCGATCGATGTGCTTGACGTCATTACACTGTATTATCCCTCGAATGTGACTCGCCACAATGCTTCTTTCATTAGTTATTGCTCAAACTTCAGTCCTGCCGATACTTTTCACTGTTTCTTTTATGATGTGTTCTACATTTACTCCTTCCGGTCAGAATAGATGCTGCCAAGAACATTCTGCTTCGAAATTTTTATCGCTGTAGTGAAGAGAAGCTTTGCTGTATCCATTTGGGAAGGATCAAACCGGCCGAGTCTTTATTCAGCTGATCCCTTTGTTCTAAGTGCTAGGAAAAGCAGAGTCAAATGGCTTCGAGAAGGCCTAGAAAACTCAGCTTAGAGGGCGTATCGAGCTGATTGGCAGCTGTGCAAGAGTACGTAGGTTAGAACAAATCCATTAGAAACTTAAGGGAACATGTGACTTTATATTAATGACATTATCTCCTCGAGTAATTGACTTGGATGTCTTGGCAGCCGAAGCAGTGAGTGATGTGGTTTGTGACTCTTGTTGTTATGTTTTTCCTTCTTCGACATTGCTTAGATGCACGCGAGATGGATGGATAGATAGATAGAGCGGAATTATCTGTGTTTGCAGGAAAGGGCTGCTGAACAAGTACAAGTACAAGAAGTCATTTTGACAGAAAACTTTGAAGAGGCAAGTCCCCTTTACTCAGAAGCATATCCATCCGAATGAAATGCTGATTGAGTGTTGCCTAAACAAACCCGGAGTAACACCTAAATAATGGACGTTGATTTGCTGATTCGTTTTCTGTGTTTTCGTAGAGATGGAGACTGCAAGCGGAAGCCAAAGACGAGGCAGAGAGGCTCCTTAATTCCCAAACATTGTCTGTGGAACAGGATTAGACATGAAGACGACACATTTTCTAGAGGATCATTGGATTAACAGCTCCGATCACTCTTGCCTGGGTTTTTACATTCACAGGAGGGTATATGGATTTGAAAAGAACATGTTAATAGTCGAAAAGCAGGAGAAGATTAGCAAGAGGGCTAGTGTCGGGAGGGCTAACTTGATTACCTGGCACCGAGTGTCTGAGTGTATGATTAATCTAAGCGGATCTCTTTTACTGTGAGTCGTAACTCATGGCAAAAAGGTGAAACAGATGCAGTAAGAAGTTTCCGACCGACCAGCCTATGCTCTTCTCATTGCACCGTAAATTAGTTGAACAATCAATGGTCAGAATAAACAATAGAAGTTGCTTGTTGTTCAAGCAATGTCGGTTCAGCTGATCATGAATGATCTCTATACTGTTTGTTGCTCAAGCAAGGAGGGTTTAACTTCAGCCGATCATTATCTAGCATTAGTTCCTTCGTGATGGTCCTCAGACTGAACTTGTGTTCGCCAAGTCAGCAGTACAATCATCGGGCAGGGCACGGACAACACGAAAAATCCCATGACACGTGCACGACCCACTTTCCATGTTATCGGCAACCCAAAATAGGAACCAAAAAAAAAAAAAAACAAAAACCTGACCTAAAGAGACCAATCAATTATCCACTGAAAAAAATGTAAACCAATCGATTAACTGTTTAATTATATATTTTCATGATTAAAAATGAGGCCTTGGAATTCTCGGCCATCCTCTTCACTTTCAAACTTCAATACTCCCAATGACATTGTATTTTCTTTCTTTTTTCTAGGTAAAATTCTATATGTTTGCTCGGTGCAACACAAAGTGCTCTCAACTTGTGGAATAAGACCTAATAAATATTTATTTAAAGGTTTTTCTTTTTAATCTTAGACTTTACTCTCTGTTTTTTTCCCCTTATTTAATCATAGATAAAAGGAAGATGGTTAGAAATTTAGGCATGTACTTTCCGAACTTTTTTAATAAATAAATAATTATGTATTTTCCGTTGAAGTTTTCGTTTTCCCTGTTAAATTGTTCTTTTCTTTCAACGTTTAATTTTGCTTTAATTTTCTCAATAAATAACAAAATCAATAACAATAATAATAATAATAATAATAATAACAACAACAACAACAATAATAATAATAAAATTGAAATAGTAACAAGAAAAAAATATATTACAATCAATCGGGCAACAATGTATCCATCACCTAAAACAAACTATCTGATATCTCTAAATTGATGCTATTAGCAGCCCCTGAAACGCCCAGCAGCACCAATTCTTAACCCTTGCTGCTCCCCGTGCTCGCTCTCACCGTGTCGATGTAAGGTGTCCGGACATAGACACAAGCTTTGACTCCTGCAATAATTGTCCCCACACAAACCATATCTCCGAGCTTTTGGCGCTTTCCGGCACGTTCAATGTGCTCCTTGTCCAAGCTTCATGCTGGCAAACCTGAAAAATCGTTGAAAAGTTATAATTAAGCACGAGATTGTTTTACAAGGGTTACATAGAAAATCTGATGGAATGATATGATACTCACCATTTCCGGAAGTAAGCCTTGGCATTGGAAGGATCCAATGCTATTGCCTCGTGGGCATTGGAAATGGCACCTGTATTGAAATTTGAAAAAAAAAAAAAAAAAAAGAATGATAAGAGGTCGAGAATCGGGAAAAGAAAAATGCAAGTCATCGACATTAAACAGCAAATGAAACTGCAAGAACAGAAAAGGACGTACCGACAAAGTCACCAAGCTGGATACGGGAATGAGCACGGTCGGCATAGAGATCGGCACATTCGCGGATGTTAAACGCGATGGCCTCGTTGAAGAGGTCAACCGCCACATCCAAGTCGTCGTTGAAGTATGCCCCTCTCGCCATATCCGGCCTTTGAAGTACGCTGCCCTTGTATCGCTCGGGAAAGAGGAGTCCGTTTGAAATAGAGAGTTGGACGGTATCGGACAGAGGGGTTATGGGCTGGGCTACATATAATGTTCGGGCGGATAGATTAAAAAAGGAAACTATATCCACAAGAATGATATCAGTCATATCATCCATCGATATATACATATATATGTATATAGAAAAAAGAAAGAATATAACAATGTTTCCTAATTTTAACGCGGATATATTTTAGGAAAGTGAAGAGAAAAAGAAAAAGAAAAAGAAAGAATGTATTATAGGAAACTGACTAATATTACTTTCCAAAGCACTTCTCACGTGCGGCGTGCCTCTAAACGAGACAAAACAGAAAATCAGCATACGGCCGGATGTTCACTGCATTTAAATCAACAAATTTATTCACCCAAAAAGAAAAATCAATCAGTTTCCTGTCTCTAGTATATATATACTAGAGACACGCAATATAAAAGATAAAAAATAGAATATACCAATTAATAGTAATATAAGATAAAATTAGTACCAAATTAAAAATTAAAAATGGTGTCAATTACAGTTTTGGAAAGAAACATACAAATATAAAGAGTGAGGAGAGATGAGAGAAAAATTGGGAGTGAGAACCAACGTGAGTTGGTTCAAACGGTTCGACGTTTGTTTCGCTTAAACAATGTATCGAGTTCGAGTTTTTGAAAATGCAAAAACTTTATGAGCTTTATCCTTTAGTGGACCAATCCGGCTCGACTGAATTTGTCGGGCCCAATTGGGTTTCCGAATACCAAAATTCACACCGAAAAAAAATTGAAAGTGAGAGTGAATAGTGGGTAGTTTTTTGAGTAATTTTACCATTTTAATCCAAAATTAAGTGGCTCTTATTAATTAAATTATATTTATTATGGCAAATTTGAAAAGTGAAAGTAGACGAAGAAGAGAAATTCTCCCTTTACAACAGTATAGATAGATCACAAAGGAAATAGAGTGGAAAGGGGTAACATTTCTTATTTCCAAAATATCCATCACAAAAAAATAAACTTACTAATTTACTAACCGTTCGATCATTAGAAATTACAAAAATAATTTGGTAAATTTATATATATATATATGTATATAAAATAATAAAACCCAACCAACGTGGGTTGGTTAAAGCGATTTGACACTTTTTCCGCTTAAGTAAAGCCTCGGGTTCGAGTTCTTATGAATGTAGAAAATTCACGTTGGGATAGCTTCACCTTTTAGTGGACCGACTCGCTTAGACTGGATTAGTCGGGGTCCGATTGGATTTGTAAATATTAGAGTTCACATCAAAAAATAAAAAATAGAACTCGAAACGGCGTCCTAAAATGCCGCAAATAAAACAATACATATATCTGGTTGCGAGACTTTACAAATCATCATCAATGAAGACGTGACATTTGATGCGATATTTTGTTACCACATCGATTCTACAATCTAAAAAGACTTCAATCCATGAAAAGTGCTAACTCATATATTAATATATGAAAAGTGCTAAGTCATATTTATTCTTTACACTTATAAGCTTGTTTTGAAACCGGACCGGTCCGGCTGGTTGAGCCAGTCTGATCAGGAACCGGACGCCCTCCCGGTCAGGTCCTGCATTTAGCTCATTTTGCAAGTCAGATTCTGTTAAACCTGTGGGAACCGGCCGGTTTTTCGAAAACCCATCGAACCCATTTAGACCACCCTCAAAACAGTCCAATTTTTCATTAAAAGAATCTGAATTGAGAGAATGTGAGAGAAAGAGAGAGAGTGCAACGTTCCGAGGCCAGCCCATGACCTCGTATGGACAACGGTGGTCAGGGCAAGTCATCCCTGCACGAAGTTTCCTCACTTTTCTTTCTTCGAGGTTAAAGTTAGGGATAGGGGCAGAAGAGAAATACCATAACTTCGATAGATGGAGGAATTCAAGAGACAGAGGGAAGAGAAGAGGAAGAAGGAATGCCGTGAAATGGGTCTGTGGAGAAATCTTCCTTTGAGCTCTGTCATTTTTTTCTTTCTTCTTTCGGTTGAAGAGCTTTGTCGCTCTGAAATATGGGAAGAAGATGGGGAGGTGGGGTCTCGGGTGTTGACATTTCACAGTTTCTCCAATTCACTTTATTCCAATTTTTTTTTAAATTTCAAATTTTGATTTTTTTTGAAGTAAAAAAATAATTTTTTGTACAAATTACATCACACAGATTATTCAACGACCTCACTTTTCTCTTTTATTAGACTAGATATATGTTTTTATAAATTATTTAATTATTTTTTAAAAATCCGGTTCAACCCATGAGACTCCTATTGAACCCAAAAACTCATGAACCCATGCCTTGACCAGTTCGTTGTTCGGTCCGATTTTAAAAACTATGCTTATAAGAATAAATTGAATTTTATTATTAAGCATTTAATATAGAGTTGCAGAAAGAACCCCTTTTTTATCTCGCTCTAATGTCTTTGACATATTTGAGTATGAAAGTTTTTCATCAACTATCTTGAACAGAAATACAAAATTGTGGTCTTGGATTCATAAGAACCTATCAACTTGAAGTGAGTAAATTATATTTTATATATTATATAGAGAGATAATTCGATATCAAGTAGAGACTAAGGCCCTATTTACTTTGAGAAAATTTTCCATCTTTTTGGAAAATTTTCATAAAAATTGAAATTCGTAAAATATATATTTACCTACTTAAAAGGAAGAATAATTTTTAACGAAAAGAGATTTTTCTAATTCTCCACATTCAAAGTAATTTAGAGAGGTATTTTTAATATTTTTCCAATTCTCTTCTATTTAATTGGAAATTTCTTAATTTTTTTCTTTTTAATTATATCTTTATCCTCCCTTTAATTGGAAAGTCTTCAATGGTTATTATATATTGAATATAAGTTGAAAATTCTAAATTTTACGTTTGTAAACATGATTTCTCAATTTTTTTTAGAGAAATAAATTTAAAAATGGAGAAGAAAAATGAAAAATAAATATAAAGAAGGCTTTTCTAAAAGTAAACGGGCCTTAAGTTTTTTATTCAGATAATCAATGACCTCTCTCTTTTTTATATAGATATGAAATCTCTTTTTTTCAGAGAAGATATAATAATTTAATATATGAAATTTATCGTAACAATTCAAGCTCGCGCATATGCGCGACCCATTCGTTTATTTTTATTAACTACCAAAAAATACCCCACTTCCCATTAGTTTCTCTCTCCTCTCTTCCCCAACGGTTCCTCTACCTTTCCTCTTACTCAATATTTTGTTTTATTAAATTCGTTATTGATTATTAAAAATAATAAATTTTTTTAACCTCTAAAATTACCGCATTAGGAATTTCATGCGGAACTTACATTGAAAATCTCTGCTGAAAAACTTATATTGAAAATCCTACACACAACATTTACCCAAAAAATCCTACACACAACATTGTCACACTTTTTAAAAAAAATCAAATTCGATGCTTAACACAGGTTGTGAGTAATTATAAAATAAAAAAATTTAACATTTTGTTAAATTACAAATATTTATTTACAGATAACAATAAGTGACTGAAATCCTTCTTCTTTCACTTTTCCTTATTTATTATTACTCAAAATAATAAAATGTTATCATAAAATTTCTTCATAATATATTTATATATGAATTAATAGGGCTTTTACTATTTTATTCCAATTTATTATGTTGGGAGTCCAGTCTATATATTATATAGATGAGAAAAAAATGTAGTTGGTGTAATTTTCAATTTTCTAGAAATATCTCATTCAAAATAACATATATAATTAAGTACTGCTAAATTAAAGAAAATCTATTATATAGTAATTCAAAGTACTATCACGAGAGCCTCTGATTCCTGCAACGAAAAGATTTCACATAACCTTCTCTTGAAAATCCTCAAGTCGTGGTTAAGAGTTCTTTCATGTTGCATGCATTAATGAAATAAGTTTTTCTAATTTTTTTTTTGGTCACAATGCACAAGAGAAGTAGGTTAACCAATTCATGCGTGCGTAAATAAAAAATTTCACTTATCGAGGAAAAACTAGTAATCCAATTGACATCATACTAAGTAATTTACTAGGAATATTTACAAGTCATGCTGCAAAACTCAATAAAAAATAGAAAATCACAAATGTTCATGCACCGCACACATGTTACATGTAAAATTAATTTAGTAGAATTTGTAAATTAGACTTTTACTAACCACAACTTTCTAATTTTTCTCCCGTTATTTTCGGGAGATTCTAAAATGTGATCATCACAACTAGTGGCATGGTGCACCCATACATTCTACTAAAAATTGAAGTAAACTCTTCTAAAATCTTTGTAGTTTACTTACAAAGTAAGTGAAGATACTTTAGAATCTGTATAATTTACTTCAAATACACATAATTTACCAAAAATTAAGTAATTTACCCCAATTAATTTATCAAAATACGTGCAATTTAATCGAAAAAAGACCAATGTAGTTAAAATTAAGCTACTTTACTATAATTTTAATTAATTTATTTGGTATGCATGGTGTAACTACTTTTGAAGTAATTACATTTGCACCTTATAAGATTCCCGTTATTTTCTCTCCATTCCCCCCTCATCTCTTCTCTCTCCTCTTCCCCAAGGTTTCCTCTCTCTTTCCTTTCTCTGTCTCACCTATCTTTTTTAATCCGTTAGGTTATTTCATATTAAAATTAATAAATGCATTTTTGAATCTCTATAAATGATATTATATGTTAAGAATTTTATTTTATTTTTGTAAAAATTTTAAAGAACAACAAAAGAATTTTACCAACTGCATGTAGCAATTACTGTACTAGAGGGGGGGGGGGGGGGGGGGGGGGGGGGGGGGGGGGGGGGGGGGGGGGGGGGGGGGAGGAGGGAGCACATTCTTATTCGTCCAATCTTTGCTGATTGCTCTTCCTTGTCTTTAGTCGATCTTGGTCCTCATTTTTAAATTTTTGAATTTTCGGATTCTTTGCTTAATAGAAAACATATCTCAACACGTAATTATTTACACCTGTTTTTCGCACCTAGGGCGTGATGCGTTATTTGACTTAATTGGTCGATTTAGGGCCTAATTAGAGGTCCACGAGAAGACGTCATTTGTTGGACATACAAAGAAGCCCAAGCAAGGAAGCGGCCCATGGTTGAATTCTCGAACTCGACTCGGGATACCATGACACGACCCGCTTGGACAGCTGTGGTGGGATGGCAATTCAAGAAGGAGATCAATGAAATTTCCTAGCTGGGCTGATCAGATGGTAATTAGCTGTTATATGGCTAACAACCCTCACAAGGAAAGGAATTTGGTTCTTTCCCAGACATGACCCACGCACGTCCATAGACACCCTTGTACACAAAAGATGGCGGTTCTATATGGCAGCTAGGGAACCTTTACTTAGCAAAATCAATTGGATATGTGAATGGATAAACACGAAAGGAAGGTATTTTACATGAGGAAAGTACGAAAATTCTTTCCTATGTAAGCTGGACGTGGGCATGAAGGCAAGAAGACAAAGGTTGGCGTTTTGATCTGGCAGCCATGGATTGTTTCTTTGGATTGATGCTCGTATTTTTTAGAGTTTCCTAGATATTGGCAAATGAAATTGGCCGGTATTAGGCAATTACCCTATGTTAGCTAGAATAAAGTCAATTTCCTAGTTTCTAGCAAGTAGATATGAAACTTAATAGATAGTTTCTTATTACCGTCATTTCATTAGAATAACTTGAAACTTGCTCTACATGGGTCTCCTAGGTTCGGCCCTATAAAAGCAAGAAGAGCAACCCATTGCAAGGCTTCCCGCTACAAAGACATAAACCGGCTGGACGGGAAAAGGCTCCACGCCTCAGTATCCTTTCATTCAGCACATTTCAATACAACTACGAGCAATTCTCGTTCTCGTACGTTCTTATCTTACATTTCAATTCCGCTTGTGCACCCTTCACATACCTACATTACATGGCCTTGCATCTACGTACATTGCCTACTCGCACTTTACAAACACTACCGGAGCTCGCGACTTCTCCTTTTCCTTTCCACCATCCCTCGCTTCCGGGCAGGATTGGTTCGCATTTCGATTTCGACTTCAAGGGCTGATTCCTTTCCTTGTATTTATCTCGGCTTCCAGGCAAGATTGGTTCGCATTTCAATTTTAGCTTCAAGGGCCGATTCCTTTCCTTGCATTTATCTTGGCTTCTGGGTTCGGCTTCTGCTCTCGGTCTCTTCAATTGAACTACTCATACCTATAATTCCTTTAGCAGTCCAGCTAAAATACAACTACGAGCAACCCTCGTTCTCGTACGTTCTTATCTTACATTTCAATTCCACTTGTGCACCCTTCACATACCTACATTACATGGCCTTGCATCTACGTACATTGTCTATTCGCACTTTACAAACACTATCGGAGCTCGCGACTTCTCCTTTTCCTTTCCACCATCCCTCGCTTCCGGGCAGGATTGGTTCGCATTTCGATTTCGACTTCAAGGGCTAATTCCTTTCCTTGTATTTATCTCAGCTTCTAGGCAGGATTGTTTTGCATTTCAATTTTATCTTCAAGGGCCGATTCCTTTCCTTGCATTTATCTTGGCTTCTGGTTTCGGCTTCTGCTCTCGATCTCTTCAATTGAGCTACTCATACCTATAATTCCTTTAGCAGTCCACCTGCAACCAGTTGTGCTGGCTACTTGGCTGCCCATTTCCTTTGTATTTCACGCATATGTCGCTTGCATGTTGGGAGAACTTTGGTTATCTAACCCTCCGCGTTCACTTCATCATCTGAACACCTCCAACCAAGCACACGACCACATTTAATCTATAATCAAATCGAAGCGCAGCTGCCGCTTATACCTACGGACCCCTAAGGCCATGGTGTAATGCTATAAGCCGGTGAGGACAGTTGGTAGTTTCGCCATTTTTTGGGACCGCAACCTGGCACAGCTCCCTAACCTGCCACGTGGCAGCCGGAAATTGGCCCGCTACAATCCAGGCGGAGCAGTAATAGATCCGTAATGGTAATCATGTTACGTCCATTACGGCCAACCAGGCACGGCATTGTGAAGACATCTGGATATGTACAACTTCCAACGGTTTAGTTCTATATGATGGACAAATATGATGCCAAAAGATTAAGCCTAGTTCGACCAAGCAACTTCGTCGCATTCTTATTTTGGGCTTCGTGAAAACATAGACTGCTCCACGCCTACATGTACAACTTAAGAACTAGAGTGAGTCTCCACGCAACAAAAAAAAAAAACAAAGAAAAAGAGAGAAAACTGAGTAAGTCATAAATTTTGAAATTTGAGGCTTAATTTAATCTAATTATCTTGGAATAGACATGAGATTAATGGGAAAAAATAAGATTTTATAGTGGGGGATATTGGCCTGTGCAGACTGTTTGCATGTAGCTCGATTAACTTTTGTTATTTATTTGTGTTTCTCTTTTCATGAACAATGTTCTTTTTCTCGGTATGAACCCTGGTATATGGAAGTCCAATTAAATCCCGACTAATCCAGTCCAATCAGGTCGGTCCTTTAAGGGGTAAAACTCTCACAGCTTGGAGTTTTTACATTCACAATGATTTGAACTCGAGATTTTACTCAAGCGGAACAAACGCTGAACCGTTTGAACCAATCCATGTTAGTAACAAAGTTATTTTTTTTGTCATAAAGGAGATTCATGATCGAATATAATGAAATGGAAGTTTTTTTTTTGGTAAGGAATGAAATTGAAGTTTTTTATTTTATTACATATGGTCTTTCCCATTATAAGAAAAATTCAAGGAGCTAATAGCTCAATCCTCTTACTCTGTATGAAGTATATTCAGGTAATTTCCCACTTATTTATATTTTGAGATTTCACTTTTGCTCACTATTTCCAACGCTATTCCCGGCGACATTACTGCATGTCTGTTCGTGATATTTCCAACATATAGTCACGTGGAAACAGTCCTCTCGCATTTGTCTTCAATTATGCCCATATTGATATTGATAAAGAATTGATATTGATTCATAATGATTAATGATTTTTGGGTTCTCTTTCCAAGTTCTCTATTGGCGAATTGGCGGAAATTACTCTTCTCTGATTGACGACAAATGGGGCCCAGGCACTAAAATCTACCAATCATTAAGACATTAAAGATATAATAAATATCTCATCATTCTGAATTAAGATCACGTATTTTGAGCTTGATTTTCATTAATATGGGGCTTCATTCAATAGTTTTCCTTCTTCTGTGGTTGACCAGGCTCATAAGTCTCTCTTGTCACGATCATATCTTAGTTTACAAATGAAAATGGAAAAGGGTAAATGGCGAAATATGAGAACAACGGGGTTAGAGATATCAAACAGCCCGCATGCGGTTATCGTACATTACTACAACACACGACTTATAAGCACAATATTCAAATGTTCCCTTGTTGTTCCCTTCATTACTTTATAGCTTCCAGGAGAGCTTGAGTCACAGCCGTCGCTGCCGGTGGCTGTTCTTGAGCTGCTGCTACTGCAATGGCTTCCATGGCAAACATCCGGTCACATGAAACACTAGCTTGCATAATGTTAAGACCCATCTTCTCGAAGGCCTCCAAGATTGGAACCAGTCTGCCTCCCCTTTTCTCGCACATTACTCTCACCCTGAATGAAGGCCGAGCAACATTCCCGATCTTTTCAACCCTCACCTGACTCTGCGACATCTGCGTACACGTAACTTAGAATATATAGTAACTTCGATGATCCATGCTAGGCTTTTTGACATGCGGAAGGTGCTTCGATCAGTAAGATTGATACCGCAACATGTCAATGTAAATCATAAAGTAGTGTGCATCTCGTTTACACATAAAGATTGAAGAGAGGCAGAGAAATTAAGGGACCTTAAGTAAGCGTGTATACTTCAGAAGCTGTCTATTCGTTGCGTAAAGGGTGCAGTAATCTCTTGTAAGTGCTGCTAACTTGAGCTTGAGCTTGTGAATGTAGAGAAGAAGCGCACCCAAGACGATAGAGCTCCCTCTAACCTTGTCCATAAAACACGACATTCAACTTAGTTAGCGAAGAAGGTTCTTTGTGATTCTTAGTTGTTTATGCGATGAATATAATTGGAACAGAAATACTAAAAATATCACGAGAGATATTACTGATTTGGAGGTGGAAAGCGATCGGGGGATGTGAAGCTTTCTTCGTGAGGTTGCTCTTTTTTGCATCACACGGGCCATCGCGGTTCTCTTCTTCTCCCTTGCGGCCTATTTGTATGAGTTAAGGGACCTCTATAGTGATAGACGAGTTTGATGAAGATTGGTTATTGCTTGCTTATATAGGAAGAGGAATGAGGATAAGGCAATATACTGCATAGACATATATTCATGTCTTGGTAACTATTGGAGGTTAATATGCTGTTTTGTCGTGTTGGATACAACTAGAAAGTCTATTTTCCTTTGTAATTTGCCCGGCGGGCCAACCGAGTTTCATGCTCTTATAATTCATGTGTGGTGCTTGGGTATTTTCCTCTGCATCCACTTTTGCAGTGGACCGATGTATTTATTTGGATATCAATGAAGGATCCTCATTATCTTTTGAGCGAAAAAAGAAAGTGCAAAAAGAATATAAATTATGATGAAGTAATCTAATGGAAAAGTGCTTTGTGAAAGGATTAGAAATAGCTTATTACTTGAGAAAAGGGTTTGTTGCAGCGATATTGTACTCGATCTGGGACCAATAAGTTTCGATATTCGATTATTACCAGTAGAACTTCTCGTGTCCCTTTATTTTCCTTCCCTCATCTATCCTCTTTTGGGTCAGTGGGCTTCTTTTGTAATTAAAAAAAAAGGACCTTATTACTATTCAGTGAAAATATCTACTAACTATACGTAGAGTGGTCTAGTCTAAGCTTTATTTCTCTGTTTTGAGGAAATTTTATCCATCAAGGAGAGGTGTCCCTTGCTGTGATACCATCGGATCTAACTTGTTCAGTGCAAGAGCCCATTCGTTAATTATGTGTGATCAATCGAAGAGCAATCATCTCTTTAGGAACAGTTTCAAGATGCTCCGGAGCACTGCTATAGCGCCTGTCTGGTTTAAATCGATTTGCCAAGAAAGGGACCCTGACCCTTGGTGTATTTCCCAAAACTAAACCTATGGTGCAAATAATATTGAAAAAAATACCATATTTCGCTTATCACGTGAAGTTAACCTGTGATTCTCTATGGTGATTCATCAGTAAACTGTTATACTGTAATCACACATGTAAGATGTTCACAAATCACAAGAATAATAACTGCTAACATAGTTCAACCAAGTAGGAGGGAGAGGGGAATGAGTAGACCAATCAATCTACGGCAATGCTCGCCGAATCCGTGTTTCGCAGGAGTGGATGTGGACGTGAGAGCTCAGCCAGTAGTGACATTGTCTCAGTCAAAAGAACAAAAACCAACATTACCCACCAAATGGCCCAACACAACAGGAGGCAGTGCTTCAACACTGAGAAACAGAACAAAATCAGATGAAAACAGACCAATTATATCCCCCTTCACGAGCCACTGTCTTTTCCAGTCTGTCTTTCAAGCTTTATCGCTTGGCTTCGGATTTGTCCCTCCGAACACGGCCAACGGGCAGATAGCTAATGCCTGCTTGTGAATAGTTCACATGTTGTGACTGTAAAAGGAAGTACAATTTTTGGCACATATGTATGAACATGTTAGTTTTATCAGCTATTCCTCTGTTTTATTCTTTATCGTTCCCTCCTCTACTTGTGTTACACAGAAACATATACATGCAAACATATACATCCATATATATGCACCTGCCCCCTGGAGTCTTTACTGTTTTACTTCCTCAGAAGAATGGAATCTCGAGGTGATAATGTTCCCAAAATTCTGTCACAAGCTCATATTGTGCAACTGTAAAGAATAAACAGTAGATTTCGGCAGTAGGGAAAAGTTAAAATTATCAAATGAGGATGTAGAGCTTGGGGCACGTCATCACCTGATAACTAAAAAATTCTAAATTTGATACTTAATAAAATTACATATGTCTCTTTATTAGATATTAGAATTTCTATTTCATTATACTAGGTCTGTGGACTCCCTTGTAATGAAAAAAAAAAGTTAAAATTGAGTAAGCCAGGAGAAAAAAAGCCCTCACCTATCACTCAAGAGGTTCTAGGTTCAATTCTCGTTAGTGAGATTTCCGTGCATGTTTGAATCTCATCATTCTTCCAGTTTACTAGGCATATGAGTCTCTTTTGTAAAAAAATAAAAATAAATAAATAAAGAGAAGATTAAGCCAATTCCTGACATTCACAAATGTTGCATCATAGGAAGTAACTCAACGTGATAATCTTCCTTAAATCTGATTCAATTGTGGACCAGAGCGTGCAACTTGGACATAAAGCAATCAACTGGTGCGGTTGTAGTTTCGGCCCACAAAGATCTTTAGCGATTTCGCCCATTCTATGAAATCTAGTTGGCATCCTTTGTGTGGGGTCTTGAACTATGACAAAATTAGAGGCATGAGTTTGACATAATAGATAGATTAGAGGAAGTTTTATGGTCAATTGGTCATTACAGGTGAAGTGACTATCATTAATCTAGTGGTTGGAGGTCACACGAGCAAGTTAAGAGATTACATGATCTCAGTTAGATTTTCCCTATAAAATTAAGAGGAATGGAAAAATGTGTTTTGGCATCGGAGAGGTCTTTGGGGATGGATTAGGTTAATGGTTTGATAGGTATCATATTTTATTTTATCAATCTAAAACAAAGAAGGGTTGCATTTACATTCATTGAAACACGAGGTGTAGGTGCAAATAATAAACGATATATCTTATTTTATTTACTAATCATAATGTCGACCAGTATTCAAGCAGTAAAAAATGCGCGCACGTTAACCGACTGCGTGATTTTGGTGCAGATAATAAACTATGTTAATTACGAGTGAACTTTTCCTCTATTAATAATAACAGGGACTTTACCTAAATTCTAGACGTTTGAAGAGCAGTGAAATTAAGCAATTTGCAAGTAGAGCAAGTGGATAAATCGAATGCTCCCATTAGATGATGGGGATATTTCGTGGAACTCGGTTATTTTCTTTTTTTTCCGATTACAAAAAAAGTCATAGATCTAGTATAATGAAAGAGAAATATTAATAGATAATAAAATGACATAAATAATCTAATTGAATATAAAATATATAATTTCTTAATTATTAGAAGAGAGCGTGAGTCATTATAGTACATCCTCTTTCAATTGAAACTTGGTTGGTTAGTTACGAGGATGTTCATCCTTTATTCCCTCTCCCTTCATCTGGTCAAGAAAATGACAAGCAAGCGTATTGGTCGTACATGTGGAAAAAAGGACAAGACCGATTGACTTCTTGATTTCTTCCCACTCGTCCCTTCACAAGCACAACATGCCCACCTCCAACTCGGAAACGCATAAGGACACGACCATTGGAATTTCTGTAGCTCCCTGCTTCCTTACATTACTCTTATTGCTTCTTGCTTTTTTGCTCTATATGTGCTATGTTTTTGTCCCATTATTTTTTCTTTCTCGATTATAAAGGACCTAATTATATAATAGATAAGAGAGTAAAGGACATGGAGGGACCCACAGCTAGTGAGAATTTAACTGAAGATATTTTGTTCCCATGTCTGTGAAGGCTAACCTTATTATCTAGATATAACGCGTTTCAGTCATTTAGCAGCTCATCGGGTGGAATTAATTAAATAGGGGCAAATATTTGTGCGGTATATCGACTCTGTGCTCTGATATTGTGTTATTTAATAACTGTCTAATCTCAAAAGTTAACCTTATTAGAAATAATATAGCTTGATTATTTATTACTTAATAAGATTGAGAGCGATACTACTGCACTAATATTTTTTTCATTTATCCCATCATTTCTTCGCCAGAAATGATTGATATTGAAGGATAAAAGTTGTATGCATTTGATGATACCTGATCGGTATCTGCACAACGTGCATTATTACATATTGTTTTTTTTTTGTGGCCCATATTACATATTGTTTTAACACGTCAGATTATGTGCATTAGACTATTTCATTATATCTGACAGATATATCACTTTTCCTCACGAGTTTTGAAAGTGTGGATATGGATCTTCTTTATTAGAGATAAGAAAAAGGTTCCATGATAAAAAAAAAAGAAGAAGTTATATGGGGAATGGTAAAGCTCACTACACACCGGATGAGAAAGAAAGGAGAGAAATAGGCGAATGGTGAGGAAAGATACAGACAAGAGGAGGAGATAGTAATGGGAGGAGTCGCGAGGCCAAGCTTGCCTCGATTGCCCCAAAAATGAATGGGAACGAGCAAAGTATTTTAGACTCCCCCACCTCCTGGGTGGACTAATTCAATACCGATGTTCTTGTGAACCTCTCATCGGGAGAGCAGGAGCAAGTGGGGTCATACGAAACCACTCGGGAGGCTGGATCAGGGGCTTTTGTTGGAAAAAAAAGTGATGATGTGAGAGGACACAATGTTTCACATCGGTTGAAAAGAAAAAAAATGAGGAAATTTATAAAAGACAAAAGCTCAGCAACCCATTAACTTAAGTTTTTGGGTTGCATATGGACTCGAGTATGAATTATGCTCATTTTATTTAAAAATTTATCTAACTGGTATCAGAGCCTATGGTTATAGTCCTGGGTATGTAGGGCGGTGTGCGCTCCCGAATTTCGTCTCGTCGGGGCACGCATGCGCGAGCCTAAATGCAACGCGGCTTGGGAGTGTCCACCTTCCTGGGGACGCGCGACGGAGACACGTGAGAAGGAGTCGCCACTACCTGTTTACGACCCGAAAGTCGAGGGCCGGTGAGTTGCCCGGGTCTAGGGGTATGGATACACCTAGTATGCTAAGGCAATAGTCTTGTACAGAACCGGAAATTCCGAACTCGGGGGTTCTATTACGTGAAGGCCTATATCCCACACGCCCTTTCGGTACTCTAACTTGCTAGGCTTGCCATTTTATTTATTTACCGCATGATTTAAGATTGCACTCGACTCGCCCGTTTCGACACCGTAAATTCGAATAGACACTTGAACCGCCCACTCTCCGACCGGGATTATTACATGAATAAATATGCATCATAAAACCCTTACATTGTTCTCTCAAATAAAAGATAAATTACAATGACTGAATCCCGGTCGGTTCGCGTTCGGCCGTTATTTCACTCATGCTCACCGTATGATTTTGGAAAAGACTGGAAATTAAATTAAATGCGCACTCGGTGTATGGGGGCATTGGACCCCGTAATCGAAGGTTAGGGCGTTGGACCCAGTGTAGAGTTTTTGCTTTGGGGATATGAATGAGATCCCATTTTCGAAGGCCTCAATGCGAGGCCTCCAAGGCTCCTGTTGGCCATGTACGTGCATATCGAGACATTCTTAATCATGCCCTAGTGGCTCTGTCGATTATTCGACGCGCCCGTCGGTTTAGGACCCTTCTCGTCAGGGTACTGTAGGGCGGCTGCGCTTGTGACCCGCATGGGAATTTATGTACAAATTTGGTCAGACCTCAGTCTATTCATTTCCAAAGTGTTATGACTTGACTCCCGGAGATGAGTGTATAGGATTTCGGCTTTGTAGTAGCCGATTGTAGAGTAGCTATGACCCGTTTGGAGTTATGCAATGACAGAGAGAAAAGAGAAAGCTTAGGGAGCACGCTGCCCCAAACTAAAAGGATACACGGATTCACGCCTTCAGTGAGATGTACCCCCCTTTCTCTTCCGTCCATTGGTTGGTGTTGGCTGTCTTGAACTGCTTGGATTGCGTGCTTGGTCGCCCGCTGTGCTTGAGGAAGAATCCACCTTGGACACTTGAGTCGTGCAAGAGAGCCGATCGGGGATCATGTTGGAGTAGATAACCTGGCCATTTTCCTTGGGGATCCCTAGTCCGCGCAATGTGCGAGAGCCTAGGGTGACTGTTTTGTTCATCTCTCGTTTTACTCTCCTTTTGCTACGGTTACCCATCTCGGGGTCGTACCTCTCAACCTAAAGGGGATTAGCTCTCCTTTTGCCACGACTGCCCGCCTCGGGATTTTCAGTCGTGCCTCTCTCTTGCCCTAACTTTTGCCTAGGTCGCCCCGAGGGGTTTTCAACCTAGCGGGCTTGATTCTTTTGTCTCTCGAGTTTGCAAGGGCGAAGGGTTCGAATGATTCGACCTCCGAGTGCGTTGCGTTCTGTCTCCGTCGAGGAGTTGCGTCTGCTGCTCCCCTTTTTGTCGGGGTTTGTTGATTTCTTCTTCGAATTGGCGGTGCCGGAGTTTTATATCTCGACAGTACCTTGTTTTGTTCATTGGCGGGTTTTTCCCGCGTCTTTTCTCTCTCTCTCTCTTCATTAGCGGGTTTTTCCCGCTTTTTTTCGCTCTTTTTTTTTTCTTGCAGTTGTGATTTGTTTTATCCTCCATGTATTTGTTGGAAACTCCTCGACTTTGCATTGCGTTGTCGCTTTGGTGTGCCTTGCCCTATTTCGTGAGGGCCGGCCTTTTATGGAGGTTTAGCTCTTGGATATTCGGAAGCCGAACTTCGTGTTGCTCGTCCTTGCAAACTTTACAAATGATTTCCCCTATCATCTAAGAAGAAGAATAAGATTTGCCCTGGGATGCAGGTAACCGAGGTTGCCCCGGCATGAGTGTTGAACGCGGATGCCCTGGTCTTCGTGGTCTGCGTCGGACGCCGTTCCTGACCGTGTCTTGTCGCTCCAGTGGAGGGTGCCCCTATGAGGATAGGTGCTCTTGAAGTCTGCATAAGTGCTTTGCTTCGGGGGCCTTGCTTGCTATCGACTGAGATGGTTGGGTTGACAGCATGTGGCTCACTCGGTCGTTTTTGTCTTCGGCTTCGTTAAAAGGGGGTACTTCCGCATCAAGCCTCTTTCCTGTCGAAGTATAGGGAGAGAGACCCGATAGGAGTTCTTGTGGAAGTGTGAACCCGTGTATCGCTCTTCGCTTGTAGCCGGCGTGCCCCTGTGAAGGATGACGAAGAAGATGATGTATTAGGTGATTATACGATGAAATATGTGGTAAGAAATGTAAGGTGGACCCATGGGAAGTTCCTTCATCCAGCGCGCGACCCATGGGGTGCCGCGCGTGGGGGACACTCAATTTCGAGAGTCCGGTCATCGCCACCCTGGAAGGGTTAGACTGTGACTGGAGACCCCATAGTTGTACTTTCCTCGGTTGCGGGTTGGCATGCGCAGCCGTCCTAGGGAAGGCTCGAGGAGCCGGGTCCCATGAGGACAGGCGAGTCGAACAAGCCCGAAAGAACTAATAAGGCATCTTTGAGATTGTTCTAATGCTCACTTGAGTGGTTCGTTCTAGTCGGGAATCCAGTTGAAAATGCATTTAAATGAAAGCGAAATGGAGTTTAAGGAAGAGTTTGTGTTGCCCCGGTAACTGATTAGTAACCATAGTGGAGGGCGGGTTGGGACCATCCTTCAATTGAAGGTGTAACCATGCAGATCACTTTCGTAGTGGGTAAGCTAGCCTATGTCCTCTTTGTTGAAGCAGTTGCTTGCGGTCTTTATGGAGGGAGGGTTGGGACTCGGTGTCGAAATCCTAGGAAGCCAAAAGGGAGATGTTTGTTGCCCTGGTTGTGATCGTTTGGAGTTTAAGTTGCCCTTTTGTTTGTTATTTCCTGCAAGGGGAAGAGGAAAAGCAATGAAGAAACAATGACTGATCGTAATTTGAATGCAAGTGTATAAGGGAGCGAATTGGCCTGGTATGTGCATGCTGAAGGTGGAGGCATGCTCGCACGACGCGGAAGGACGCACTTGATTATACTGGAGGATGTGCTCGGTTGCACGAAGGGACGTGTGCTTGGTCATTCAATGACGCTTGGCTGCGCGGGGTTAGTGAGAAGGTAGCTTTGCTTAGAAAGGTGGATCGGTCCTCGGGCCATGGCTCGCCTTGCCGTGGAGAAAGGACGAAGGTCGCGGTCAGTCTACTTGCGAAAGAGGTCCTCACTCACTTGTATGGTGGGATGTTAGTTGTTATGCAAAACAGTAAATGAGTAGGATGCATGCGATGCGTGAGTTTTCCAAAACTAATGCCGTCATTCACACTGACTCAAAAGGTTTAAAGTACAATGTAAATTTTGTAAAAGTAAGCCCTAAGTTGATCTTCCACCACACTCGGAGTTTGAGCGAACGCAGTCTTGGAAATCACTGGTTCTAGGCGAGGGTCCTGTGGAGATATCTATCTTAGAGTGCATGTGTGAGCCTCCTCGAGCCCTCTTCCTAGACTTCTCCTGGGCGACGTTCACTCAAGCGAGCTCCTGATCGCATCTCTGCAGCTTGGCACAGGTCTGGGCAAGCTCCCTCTGAGGTTGTGGTTGGCCGGCAAGTTCCTCATTCTGTCTCCGTAGCCTTTTGGTGATGATCCTAGTGTTGGTGAGGTCGACCATGGCGGCCGTTTCGAGGAGAATGGTGCCCTGGAAGACGTGTCGTCCGCATCCTATTAAAAGGTTAGTGAGGTCCTCATGGATTGGTGGACTCTATCGAGGCGCGAGCAAGAGGCCGAGTGAGGCGTTTCTTACCAAAACGAAAGCAAGACCGACTTAGGACTCGCCAATATGAATGACACCCTAATTTTGTAAAACATATGATGTATGTATGCGAAAAAGTAAATGTCCACGGCTTAATATAAATTACAAGGTACATCTCTCTCAAAAACAGAAAAGACTCAAATGGCGCACAGGCCGACTTGATGGACTGTTTGTCGAAGCCGGGTTGGAGGATGGCATGGAGCTCCTGCAAAATGCATGGTTTTAGTGCTACAGGGACCGTGCTACGTAAGGATAGGGGGTCCCGATCAAGGGTATCAATTCCTTGAAACCGAGCGGGATTCTTTTCAAGGCCTAAGCGGTAGTCGAACTGCGCGCCGTACCCCTACTTCGAACCCCTATCTAACCTATGCTCCTATTACCGGTCGTGGGACGCGACCCATAGGTACCTAGAAGCTAGTATGATATGCAATGCGTGTGCGGGAAATAAAAGTGCGTAAAGTACATAAGCGAAAAAAATTACGGAAAGCGATAAATAAACAAGCAAACAAAGCAAGCGAGAACGAGCCCGAACCCTCTAAGTGTTCCCCAGCGGAGTCGCCAAGCTGTGCGCTCCCGAATTTCGTCTCGTCGGGGCACGCATGCGCGAGCCTAAATGCAACGCGGCTTGGGAGTGTCCACCTTCCTGGGGACGCGCGACGGACACACGTGAGAAGGAGTCGCACTACCTGTTTACGACCCGAAGGTCGAGGGCCGGTGAGTTGCCCGGGTGTAGGGGTATGGATACACCTAGTATGCTAAGGCAATGGTCTTGTACGGAACCGGAAATTCCGAACTCGGGGGTTCTATTACGTGAAGGCCTATATCCCACACGCCCTTTCGGTACTCTAACTTGCTAGGCTTGCCATTTTATTTATTTACCGCATGATTTAAGATTGCACTCGACTCGCCTGTTTCGACACCGTAAATTCGAATAGACACTTGAACCGCCCACTCTCCGACCGGGATTATTACATGAATAAATATGCATCATAAAACCCTTACATTGTTCTCTCAAATAAAAGATAAATTACAATGACTGAATCCCGGTCGGTTCGCGTTCGGCCGTTATTTCACTCATGCTCACCGTATGATTTTGGAAAAGACTGGAAATTAAATTAAATGCGCACTCGGTGTATGGGGGCATTGGACCCCGTAATCGAAGGTTAGGGCGTTGGACCCAGTGTGAATCGAGTCCTAAAGGATTGGGCTCGATCCGCATAACAAACAAGTGCAAAATGTAATCAAGCAATCTCAAATAAACAAACAATGGGGTTTCTTATTATCGCCGAATTTACGTGAATTAATTGATTATTAACCGGGGTATATTGGCATACAAATCCTACCTTAAAACAAACAAAAGGGATGATAGAGAGGGCATGTAGCATTCGACATTATTTTAACGGACCCGACAGACATGATGTCCATAGTCAAGTCTCGAATGTGTGGGTTATTTTTAGATTATTCTGTATCGTGATAATGTGGTTTTTACAGGTTATGACAAGAGTGTTTTTACCTGAAAACCCAAAACCTAACCCTTTGCTTGAGTATTTGCCCATGTTTGATTAAGCCGAGTTTGTGGTTAATTTGTTTTCTCGTGTTTTGACCCATTCTATGCACAAACCTACACTAGGATGACGGCAGGACAAGAACCGGTAGTCATGCCCTTGAATCGAGAAATATGTGTGTGCATGAAAAATCAAGATTACGTTGCACGTATCTCGGTGCTTTTAAAATTGTGAATTTTTTTTAAAAAGGGCATGGCTAACAATTCTTGAACTATCGACGTGATTACAGATTGTTAATCGGTTCGTGCAATTCATTTAAAGGAGTCAAGTGATTTAATTTAGCCAAATTTAACGTCCCGATTATCCTGTATGTAGAATTTTAGGTTAATTAGAAATTTGCCGAATGCTTTAATTTACGGATTTCGAGTCGTCGGAATAGCCATTAGTTTACCGCCCGATAAACTCCAATTTCCAACCGTCTTGAAATTTAAAATTTTGATTTTAGGCCGAGTTTGCATGATTAAACCGATTCATGTGAGCTTACGATCAAAGACACATTTATCATTCCAAGCACAAGAATATGGGCAAAATGATCACAATAAAATTAATTCGTCGATTTTAAGTCCAAGTGATTAATTAAACCGGTCTTGGTTTATTTTGTCGATTTTATCCTTAATGGCCGAATGAGCATGAAGTTAATTCGTGTGGGCTCATTCTCACTTCAAACAATCAAATCTAAATCCGATTCTTTGAAAATATTCAAATTCGTATTCATATTGATTTCTTTTCACATGCCTCATTTCTAAAAGTCGGGTTTAATGATTAGACTGATTCATGTTATTTTCATCCAAGACACATATTTCTCATCATCACAATTCATGCGAGTATTGAATCGACAACACGACAATAACAAACAAATGCGAAATCGGTATCCACATAATCTCGGAATTTCAAACAAAACATTCAAGCATGCATAACATGTTGGGAATTGGTGTATGCCCTAGAGGCAATCTATAATCAGTTCTGTAATATGATATCTATTTCATTATATTACGAGGCATATCTGTTATTGTGTAGATTGCGCTAAATATGATTTTACACAATAATGTCCTTGGAATAGTAGGTTCAATAGGCATCAAGTGTGACTTGATTGTGAGATCCTATAATTAATGAACATTATTCCTAAATGTCCATAGTCAAAGTATTATCGTTAATTAGGACAACGATAATACGGTTAGACTAGTGTGAGTGTTGATTGATGACCAAGTCTCATAGGTCATGGATATGGAGATATCAAATCACACCACATGTATACATTAAGAGTAATGTGTATTGGACTGACCCACCATGAGATTGCTACATGGTTTGTTACGTGATTGTCATTAGCATATCTCAAAGTGACTATAGTGTAATGGTCCTTTGACTTGAGGTCACCATAGATTCCTACATGTAATGTCATATACTTTGATACTGTCAAACGCCACTGTAACAGGATGGTTATAAAGACAGTTATTGGGTATACCACAGAGCATGGAGAGGAATGTGAGTGATCAAAATAGAATTTGTCCCTCCTACGAAACGGGAGCGATATCTCACGGCCACTTGGTGGTTAAGTCTAAAAGTGTATGCATACCCAAATGAGTCGATATAGCGATATCGAGCTCATTTGTTCTGATAGACTTACCCAGTAAACCAAGAAAGAGAGATATTGAGCCATACAAGGATGTCATCGACCATGCCTTGGGCTCAATAGAGATATAGAGGACAATGGATTATATTACACGGTAATATAGGTCACAAGGTTCGTCGAGAAATTGACTTTTCGATTACTTGAGTAACAGTGATGCATTGCTAGATGCCGCTCACTGTTTGTAATATTAAAATAGAGATTTCGATATTACTATCAACGTAATTGGGAACCTACAGGGTCACACACTACGACTAAATTGACGAGATATTTTGAAACAATAAAATCGTCTAATAGAGATTAGATGATTTATGGTGCGACTAATTAATCGGATATTTAATGAGATTAAATTTGTCGATTAATTAGACTCGATTTATTAGATTAAATGGACCAAATTGATGCACGATTAATACGGTGACACATGGGCCATACATATGTCTACATTTATACATACACATGGGCTAATTAAATGATGCCATTTACCTAGACACATGTCATGTAAGGAGCCCATGTAATTCTAATCCCACATCGGTGGGATTTGAATTTTCTTCCCTTCCTGTTTGTTATATAAAGGGTACAGAGCATACAAATATTATATAGATGAGATATATATGTATGCATGTGTTTGTGTACGTTTACATACACAAATATATAAGATATACATGTATGTATATAAATGGGCATAATTGAGTTGAATTGTTCAACTCATTAGGTCCAATTAAGTCTAATAAATTTCGAGAGTCGCACCAGTGTTTCTTTCGAGTGTTGGTCACTAGCACCGCCGATCTCGAAGACTCGTCGACAAAATCGGTGTGGACACCGGTAGAGGCGTCACGCGTGGGACGCTCGGTCGACAACTTTAAATATTCCAGGTACGCTTTTATTTACTCTTATTCTTCTAGTAGGTCTTGGAATTAGTTTCACGGGTATGAAATTTTGAATTTCTGTTCCTTTTTCGTTTCCGTTGCGCCCCGTGAAACTAGCAATTGGTATCAGAGCCTAGCTAGTTAGAATCTGAGTAGATAATAGCATAAAATATGATTTTATGCTTGGTACTGGTATGATTATGTTTGATATTTGCGGTGCATGACTGTTAAACATGGACTATGTCCTAGTTGTGTTAGTATAATAGTTATACGTGTGGACTATTATGTAATAGTTACATAATAGTGTATAGTGAGATCGATTAAATGTTAATCAAATCCCTCAAAATATTAAGTCCATATCCTTCCACCGTGTAACGCTCGTCAAGACCAAGATCGATGAGTGTGTAGACCTTGCCTTCGCAGGATGCCCTTATCTATCCTAGTAAGACGTTGTGTTTACCAGTGGGTCGGACTTAACTGAGCAAGCCTAATAGGATTAGGAGTTTAGAGGCATGTAGTTGGGCATCGATCTATAAGATAGATTTGAATAAAGGAGTTATTCACTCAACTAATTAAGAGTTGCATGTGATGCAATTGGGAAAGTGAGTTCCCTACCTAAATAGCCAGTTCTGGGTGAATCAGCCCTCGCTGACTCAGAGCTTGGTGAGATATGGATCTTGAGCTACTATGAGAATGATATTCTCTGAATCAATGTTGAGGGTCATTGATTTGATATAAATAGTGGGAGCAATATTTATAAAGTCCTCATTAAATATTGTTGTGTCATAATACTTATTTTGTATATTTCTATGGTAGTTACCATGGCAGGGAGCACTTCTAGTACTTTCTGTTTGCGATCCGTCCTTGATAAGGACAAACTGTCAGGGAATAATTTCCTTGGTTGGTATCGAAACTTGAGAATTGTTCTCACCCAAGAAAAGAAGCTATATGTCTTAGAGCAACCTCTTCTTGCGCCACCGCCTGACGATGCCCCCCAAGCTGAGAAAGATGCTTATAGTAAGCATCATGATGATGCCGTAAACGTCGGATGTCTCATGTTAGTCACCATGGACTCGGAGCTTCAGAAGCAACACGAGAACATGAAGGCGTACGATATGATCGTGCATCTCAGGCAGCTCTATCAAGAGCAGGCCCGACATGAGAGATTCGAGATCTCTAAAGCACTTTTTCAAGCAAGGTTGACTGAGGGTAGCCCGGTGGGTCTTCATGTACTCAAGATGATTGGGTACGTTGAGACTCTGGGAAGACTGGGATTTCCTCTTGGTCAAGAGTTGGCCACAGATTTAGTCCTACAGTCGCTGCCCAACAGTTATAGTCAGTTCATTATGAGCTATAATATGAATGACTACAATAAACCATTGCCTGAACTGCTTAGCATGTTGAGAACAGCTGAGCATGATATCAGCAAGGGGACATCCGTTCTAATGGTCCAAGGGACCAAAAGAAAGGGCAAGAGCAAGAGTAAAGGCAAGAAGGCTAAAGGTGCATCCAATTTTGACTTGGGTGCGTTGAAGCCTAAAGCCAAGGTGGCGAAGAATGATTACTGCTTCCATTGTGGCAACACTGGACATTGGAAGCGGAATTGTAAGATATACCTGGAAGAGTTGAAGAAGAAGAAGGGAAGTGAGACTTCCACTTCAGGTATCCATGTTATAAAGATTAATGTATCTACTACTTCTACATCTTGGGTATTAGATACCGGATGTGGTGCTCATATTTGTGGAAATATGCAGGACCTAAAGGACAGTAGATCGTTGACAAAGGGCGAGGTGGACCTACGAGTTGGAAATGGAGCAAGAGTTGCTACATTAACTGTAGGGACTTATCACCTAGTTTTACCTACTGGGCTTGTATTAGATCTTAACGACTGTTATTATGTACCTGCTATTAGTAGAAACATAATATCTGTTTCTTGTTTGGACAAGAAGGGATTTTGTTTCACTATAAAGAACAAGTGTTGTTCTATGTACATGAATGATGTATATTATGGCAGTGCACATTTAAGTAATGGTCTGTATGTTCTTGATCTAGATACGCCTATTTATAATGTGGAAACCAAACGGCTCAAATCTAATTATTCGAACCCGACTTACCTCTGGCATTGTCGTTTAGGCCATATTAGCGAGAATCGCATCTCTAGACTCCATAAAGATGGATTACTGGACTCGTTTGATTTAGAATCGATCGAGACATGCGAACCTTGCTTAATGGGGAAAATGACTAAGGCCCCTTTTACTGGAAAAGGTGAGCGAGCTAGTGATCATCTGGCTCTCATACATACTGATGTATGTGGACCAGTGAACAAGCTTGCTAGAGGTGGGTATCTCTACTTCATTACATTTACTGATGATTTCAGTAGATTTGGATATGTGTATTTGATGAAACACAAATCTGAATCCTTTGAAAAGTTCAAAGAATTTAAGAATGAAGTGGAGAATCAGTTGGGTAAGAGCATTAAAGTTCTTCGATCAGATCGAGGAGGTGAATATTTGAGCTATGAGTTTGCTGACTATCTTAAACAGTGTGGGATTTTATCTCAACTAACTCCACCTGGAACACCACAGTGGAATGGTGTAGCTGAGAGGAGGAATCGAACTTTATTAGATATGGTTCGATCTTTGATGAGTCATGCAAACTTATCTGACTCCTTCTGGGGATATGCTCTACAGACAGCTGCTCTCATATTAAACAATGCTCCGTCGAAATCAGTTGAAAGGACACCATATGAGATGTGGTATGGGAAACGTCCCAAGATGTTTTTTCTAAAAATATGGGGTTGCGAAGCTTATGTGAAGAGATTGTCTTCGGATAAGTTTGGCCCTAAATCGGACAAATGTTACTTTGTGGGGTATCCTAAGGAAACTCGAGGATACTATTTCTATAATCCCATCGAGGGCAAAGTGTTTGTCGCTCGAACTGCGGTATTCCTTGAGAAAGAGTTTCTCTCCAAAGGAACTAGTGGGAGGAAATTAGAACTTGGGGAAGTTCTACCACAAAATGACATTGACCAATCGACGGGCGATGTTGCAGAACAAGTACCACAAGTTGTTGTGGCACAATCTTCTGCACAAGTGACACAGGAGCCTCGTAGGTCTGGTAGGATACGTCATGAGCCCGAGAGATATGGATTTCTCGTGACTCAAGATAATGACGTATTGCTCATAGATAATGATGAGCCTACAACCTATGCGGAAGCCGTAATAGGCTCTGACTCTGAGAAATGGCTGGTGGCCATGAGATCTGAGATGGAGTCCATGTACACTAACCAAGTATGGACTTTGGTTGATCCACCTGAAGGGGCAAAACCCATTGGGTGTAAGTGGGTCTTCAAGAAGAAGATTGACATGGACGGTAATGTGATTACCTTTAAGGGCCGACTTGTGGCAAAAGGTTTCAGACAAGTTCATGGTGTTGACTATGACGAAACCTTTTCCCCGGTAGCTATGCTTAAATCCATCAGGATCTTGCTTGCAATTGCAGCTTATTATGATTATGAGATCTGGCAAATGGATGTCAAAACTGCTTTCCTGAACGGGAATCTCCTCGAGGATGTGTTTATGACACAACCTGAGGGTTTTGTCGATCCACATTGTGCCGGAAAAGTTTGTAAGCTACAACGGTCTATTTATGGGCTGAAGCAAGCTTCTAGGAGCTGGAATCTTCGTTTTGATGATGCAATCAAAGAGTTTGGCTTCATCAAGAATGAAGATGAACCCTGTGTTTACAAGAAGGTTAGTGGGAGCGTAGTAATCTTCCTGGTGTTGTATGTAGACGACATACTTCTGATTGGGAATGACATTCCTTCCCTACAGTCTGTGAAGACTTGGTTGGGAAGGTGTTTCTCTATGAAGGATTTAGGCGAAGCTACCTACGTGCTAGGTATCAGGATCTATAGAGATAGATCCAGGAGACTGCTTGGCTTAAGTCAGAGTGCATACATAGATAAAGTGCTTCGGCGATTTAGCATGCAGGATTCTAAGAAAGGGTCGCTGCCTATGTTACATGGCATAAGCCTTTCGAAGGCTCAGTGTCCTTCTACTCGAGAGGAGAGGGACCGCATGAATAGGATTCCATATGCGTCAGCTATTGGATCCATCATGTATGCTATGTTATGCACTCGATCAGATGTCTCGTATGCTTTGAGTATGACGAGTCGATACCAATCAGATCCAGGTGAAAGACACTGGATTGCAGTAAAGAACATCCTTAAGTACTTACGAAGGACTAAGGAGATGTTTTTGGTATATGGAAGCGAAGAAGAGCTCGTTGTAAGAGGTTACACCGATGCTAGCTTCCAGACCGATAAGGACGACAGTAGATCGCAGTCAGGGTATGTGTTTTGCCTGAATGGAGGTGCTGTGAGTTGGAAGAGTTCCAAATAGGAGACAGTAGCCGATTCTACCACAGAGGCCGAGTATATTGCTGCCTCTAACGCTGCAAAAGAGACCGTTTGGATCAAGAAGTTCGTGACAGAACTTGTTGTGGTTCCTAGCATCGCAGACCCAGTGGATCTCTATTGTGACAACAATGGAGCCATTGCGCAAGCTAAGGAACCCAGGTCTCACCAGCGATCCAAACATATACTCAGACGCTTCCATCTCATTCGCGAGATCATCGACAGAGGAGATGTGAAGATATGCAGAATACCAACAGATGAGAATCTCGCAGATCCACTTACGAAGCCTCTTGTGCAGCGCAAGCACGAGGCTCACACTAGATCTATTGGCATTAGACAGATGCCAGATTGGCTCTAGTGCAAGTGGGAGATTGTTGGGAATTGGTGTATGCCCTAGAGGCAATCTATAATCAGTTCTGTAATATGATATCTATTTCATTATATTACGAGGCATATCTGTTATTGTGTAGATTGCGCTAAATATGATTTTACACAATAATGTCCTTGGAATAGTAGGTTCAATAGGCATCAAGTGTGACTTGATTGTGAGATCCTATAATTAATGAACATTATTCCTAAATGTCCATAGTCAAAGTATTATCGTTAATTAGGACAACGATAATACGGTTAGACTAGTGTGAGTGTTGATTGATGACCAAGTCTCATAGGTCATGGATATGGAGATATCAAATCACACCACATGTATACATTAAGAGTAATGTGTATTGGACTGACCCACCATGAGATTGCTACATGGTTTGTTACGTGATTGTCATTAGCATATCTCAAAGTGACTATAGTGTAATGGTCCTTTGACTTGAGGTCACCATAGATTCCTACATGTCATGTCATATACTTTGATACTGTCAAACGACACTGTAACAGGATGGTTATAAAGACAGTTATTGGGTATACCACAGAGCATGGAGAGGAATGTGAGTGATCAAAATAGAATTTGTCCCTCCTACGAAACGGGAGCGATATCTCACGGCCACTTGGTGGTTAAGTCTAAAAGTGTATGCATACCCAAATGAGTCGATATAGCGATATCGAGCTCATTTGTTCTGATAGACTTACCCAGTAAACCAAGAAAGAGAGATATTGAGCCATACAAGGATGTCATCGACCATGCCTTGGGCTCAATAGAGATATAGAGGACAATGGATTATATTACACGGTAATATAGGTCACAAGGTTCGTCGAGAAATTGACTTTTCGATTACTTGAGTAACAGTGATGCATTGCTAGATGCCGCTCACTGTTTGTAATATTAAAATAGAGATTTCGATATTACTATCAACGTAATTGGGAACCTACAGGGTCACACACTACGACTAAATTGACGAGATATTTTGAAACAATAAAATCGTCTAATAGAGATTAGATGATTTATGGTGCGACTAATTAATCGGATATTTAATGAGATTAAATTTGTCGATTAATTAGACTCGATTTATTAGATTAAATGGACCAAATTGATGCACGATTAATACGGTGACACATGGGCCATACATATGTCTACATTTATACATACACATGGGCTAATTAAATGATGCCATTTACCTAGACACATGTCATGTAGGGAGCCCATGTAATTCTAATCCCACATCGGTGGGATTTGAATTTTCTTCCCTTCCTGTTTGTTATATAAAGGGTACAGAGCATACAAATATTATATAGATGAGATATATATGTATGCATGTGTTTGTGTACGTTTACATACACAAATATATAAGATATACATGTATGTATATAAATGGGCATAATTGAGTTGAATTGTTCAACTCATTAGGTCCAATTAAGTCTAATAAATTTCGAGAGTCGCACCAGTGTTTCTTTCGAGTGTTGGTCACTAGCACCGCCGATCTCGAAGACTCGTCGACAAAATCGGTGTGGACACCGGTAGAGGCGTCACGCGTGGGACGCTCGGTCGACAACTTTAAATATTCCAGGTACGCTTTTATTTACTCTTATTCTTCTAGTAGGTCTTGGAATTAGTTTCACGGGTATGAAATTTTGAATTTCTGTTCCTTTTTCGTTTCCGTTGCGCCCCGTGAAACTAGCATAACAATATGGGATTTAAACGAAATCGATAAAAAGGGCATCGGTTCATACCAAAACATGCATGGAAATCGATCTGGGACCGCTTTATCACCCCACAATACTCTGAAATTAAAAGACCTAACTCCTCTAAGGGTTTAGTGGATGACATACCTATGCCTTAAGAATGAAAATGAATCTGGGAAAGTGTGAGGTGAGCTGCTGGATGCTCAGGTACAACAATAATCCTAGTAAGCCTTCCTTGGGCTCGAGTGAGGTGAGATTGTGAGGAAAATGAGGGGTCTCTCCTCCGATCGGGCACGAGGTTCAAGGTTGTTAAGAGATCCACGGAAGTAGCTGTGGATGGTGTTCAAGAGGTGAGTACCCTAACTGACCCGAATCAACAAGGAAAAAAACCATGAAACCTTAAAGAAAGAGAAAGAAAATAAAAATAAAAATAAAAAATTCAGGTAGTTTGCACTGTGGAACGGCTCTCGGGACGTGACCTTCGTGTCACGGGGAGAGTGAGGATCGTTAGAGACCCGTCAAGGAAGAATCGTACGACTCGCCATAGTCGTAGGGGTCGAAGAACGCAAGGAAACCCGAAAATCTACAAAGAGCTCGTTTCCATTCAGCTCTGGAGCGGGTGGCTAGGGACTCCAAATGGCTAAATGGATGTCACCAATGGATTCAGAAGGTCGAAAATAGGTGGGGCATGTATTTTTTCGAAGTTTGGGTGAGGGTAGATGGATGTTTTTGCCCGAAAAACGACATTTTTTGACAATAACGGTTTTTTTTTCTTATTCTCTCCTCTGCCGCCCTCCTTTCCTCCGAAAATCTCCCTGTTCTCTGCTCACTCTTCCTTTTTAAAGTTGCTGCCTCCATTCTGAATCAATGAATAATGAATGAGGGAGAGAGGCAAGAAGGGAAGGATGGTCCAAGATCGGAAAATTTCGCCAAAACGGGAAAACCGTTAATGAACTTCCTTTTTCTCCTCTGCAGCTGCATTTGGCCGAATTCTTGGCCCTCTCTTGAATATGTTTTGCTGAATAATGAATGTGTAATGAATGAGAGAGAGAGGCAAGGAGGGAAGAAAGGTCTAGATAGGAATGTTGCCTAAAATCGAGAAAACGGTTTAATGAATTTCCTTTCTCCTCTCCCTATGAACCTAGCCGTGTCTTCCCTTGGAAATGCTGACCGAAATCTGCTGATAGCTTGTAGCATTAATGAGGAATGAATGAGATTTTCGGCAAGAAAGGAAGGAAGGGTTTAGATAGGATGATTGTGCAAAAACCGAGAAAGCCTTCACGAACTTCTTTTCTTCTTCCTTTGCTGAATTTGGCCGAATTCTTGGCTCCTTTTTTTTAATTCGAAAATTCAAATTTAACGCGCGTCGAAATTAAAATTCTCGTCTTTGCAATTGGATGTCCAAAAAATGATCCAAGACCAGCATTGTGTTCAGAAAAATTTATGGATCAATGTTATGCAATAAAATATTTTATGACCTTGAATTTTCTTCCCGGATTTGAAAATTGATGTTGACGCGCGTGAAATTCAAAGACACCCCGCAAAAATATTTTTATAAAATTGATGTCACTTTTTCAAAGGCCATGAATGCTTGAGCAATTCGCTAGAAATACTTCCCTCATGCGGGGTGACAAAGTGATGATTTTGTCGCTTTGGAGTCGGTGGACCGAAATGGGGTGCTGACAGGCGGCTTCGTGCCGTGAGGTGCGCATAACGCGCATGTATGAGCGGGTCCGTGTGACCTGTAGGCTCGAGTGTAAGTGTAACGTGCGCCTCGAGCAGGCACCCGTTGTGTTCAATGTCGGGACATCGAAGTGAGGACGGGTGTGATTAAGTCGTGTGGTCTCGTCGATTGATTAAGGTCACGTGGCTCGTGTAAGACGACACGATACCACGTGAGGGCGGGATGTTGGAAAAAAAGTGGTGATGTGAGAGGACACAATATCCCACATCGGTTGAAAAGAAAAAAATAAGGAAGTTTATAAAAGACAAAGGCTCAGTAACCCATTAGCTTAAGTTTTTGGGTTGCATATAGGCACGAGTCTGAATTAGGGCCATTTTTATTTAAAAATTTATCTAACAGCTTTGCTCACTATCTTGGGGTCACAAACAGTCTTATGGCTGAGTGCTTGGCACTACGTGATGGACTCCTCGTGGCTCGGGCACTTGGCATCCAATCTCTCATAGTGGAATTGGATGCTGGGGTGGGTGCTTGTTGAGTTGTTCCCCGATAACTCATGTGACAACCTAATACTAATGCCGATTATTTTGGATTGCAGGACTCTAGCTCTTTCCTTCACTGGTTTTAGGATTGGACATGCGTTCAGGGAAGCTTACGGGGTTGCTTATTTCCTTGCTCAATCAGCACGAGAGGACTTCCAACACCAGGATAACACTTGTTATTTTGATACCCCTCCTGTTGGGGCTCTTGATCGTGTACTGTTTGATCGATGGATGTCGACAAAACTCGTATTTTATGTATTAACCGAGATGACTCGGCTGACAATGATTAACTTCTAATATAACATTATCCTTTTCTACCCCCCCCCCGGCGCCAAAAAAAAAAAAAAAAGAGTCGTGAAGCCATTGGTTAAAAGAAAAAAAAAATATGACCAAACAGTTGGTTTAGTAGTAATCAGTATCTTACTATTTTAATGGTTCTTAATTTTTAATCTTATTTAGTGCTAGGTACTTTTGGAACCTAAATATCAGAGGAGCTTATAAGCTCATAGATGTGAACGTCTAAACATCCAAAAAAATGGAAAACATTTATCTAATTACATTTTTTCAGCACAGAAGAGGTCCTGGAACTTCTTGCGATAAGAAAATGAGAGATAAAGAGTACTAAAAGCTTTGTTGAATGAGTGCCACCATACAAATCCTCGCATCTCTTATGTAGTAGCTCAATTTAAAGTATAACCAATGCAGTAATGATTTCACTATTTGAAATTCGATTAATACCGGGGACTAATTCCCTAGTCCGTCGTTCCTCTATTTACTTTTGGGAAAATGATGCGTTGACACCGTATCATGGTGACATGATTGGTACTTCCTTTGAAAGACGCAGTACTCCTTTTGAAAAGTGTAGTACATGTATAGTACTTTTAAAAATTCATTATTGTATCGACCATTTCGAAGAAAATACTACACTTTTTAAAGAGAGTACTATACATTTCAAGGAGAGTACTAACCATGTCACCCTGATATGATTTCATGATATCTTTTCCCATACTTTCTATACCTGTATCAAAGGATCTATTATGTAAATTTCCTCCAATCTAATTCCAAACATTGCACTTCCCGTGCTCCACCGGAAAGGAATGAAAAATTCAAACATTTCATCATCGTCATCATAATAAAATTAAAAAGTGCCAAAAGCTCCCATTCCCATTCCATTACGAGAGCAGCTGGCGGTGCGATATGTCCCCTTGTGCTTGACATAATATATTATTATCGCTCTCAAAAGGTGAGGGAGACTAGAGAAGGGGAGGCAGAGCTTTTCAGCAAATTCCTGTCTGTCGTTTTGCTCAAAGATATTTTGTTCTCTTTAATTTGTTCTGTTGTCAAATCCCACTTCACATGAGCACCCATGGGAAACTGCACAAAACCATGGACTGCCATTTCTTTCTTCTTTTTTTTCAATTTTTTTTTTCTTTTGGCATTACAGTGATTTCCTCGTTGATTACAATTGTGTCTTATGCTCGGACATATCCAATGGCTTTCTGTTCGAAAACAGCAACGGAATAACGAAAAATTTGGTCAAATGATCATCAAACTATCCGTAACATGCGGTCTTACGAGAAATCTATGCAGTCCCTTCACATCTCCAAAATATATTAACTACTAGAATAGTAGAATCCGACTCGCTTCCATGTTAAGCAAAATTGTTAATGTAGCAACCTGGAGATACGAATGAAATCATCTGATATGATCATCTTCAAGACTCAAATGATTAAGAGTCACGCCCCCCAGGCCATCAAATTATCCTTATTGGCCGGTTTGCCGTTGATGTGGTTAGTTAAGGAAGCGGGACTGGGTGTGACCATACGAAGAACATCTTGCACCGAGATCTACTACGTTTTGTTAGATTGAGTCTTCATATATGTATGTATATATTATATATGTATAATAATAATTAGTAGTATAAACACAATTCTAGATCCATTGCTCCACACACACACACATATGACCAAGACGGTGTAGTACAGAAATTGGAAATTGATCCTGAGGCTCCGGTAGATCTTGGTATGAGGACTAATTAAGATTTTTGATATGGATTTATAATATGATTCTTCAAACCCGGTAAAATTATGGTATCGTCGAATCATTGTTTACTGGGCCTTATTAATTGGGCCTCAGGACTGGGCCTATTTTATAGGTTAATCAATCAATCAATCATCAATACATTCTCGATTTTGGGTCATTTCTGGCCTCTTCGGCACATGGATAGTCCACGTAAACATGTCTGGGGTAATTACTCATGGAAAATATCTAACGGACTATATGCCTATAGAAAATAAGACAAAGTCCGTACTTTTTTAAATTTCAAATTTGCCCTTTTAAAAATTTCTTTTGCTTAGTTATTTTCCTACAATTGTGAAAATGTCATTTTTTCTAATAGAAGAATCTAACGTATTAAGTACAAAATTATGGTACTGCTCTGTATAGTTTTATAGCTTACTAATTAAAAGAATGTAGCTTACTTGTTAAATATATATACGCATATATATATATATATATATATATATTATGGTACCGCTTTGTATAGTTTTATAGCTTACTAATTGAAAAGAATGTGGCTTACATGCTAAATACACACACACATATATATATATATATATATTTTACGTTTTCTCCAAGGAGGTACAAATCTAGGAGTTTTGTCCAAATGTGATGAAATTCAAATGGACATTGTATCGCTAAGTCTGAAGGAGCAAAATAAAATAATTCCATTAAAAAAACATAAATTTGAAAAAATCTAATAGAAATTTTATAATTTTTCCCGGGTCAAGGGGCGACCCCCTGAATCCATCAGTGTCTCCAAGTTGATTTTGTAATGAATAATTTGATAATAGGATACACAAAACTATGAGAAATTTTAATATTATTTTTACAGTTTCTTCTGTTTGGTAAATTCCCAAAAACGTCATCATTTATTGAAGTCATATACTGATGGGGCGGCCGGTGGGATTTCAAATATTTATGTTATATAATGTTTGTTAAACTAAATGTCGAAAAAGCGTATTATTTTTCCTAAAGTCGTATACGAACGTGTACATAATACATTGATTGAATTATCCCCAAAAGAAAACGTCATATACGTTGAAAAAATATATAAAATTCATTAAAAAATCGGATTCCTTTTGGCGGATGAAGTTGACACAAAAAAGAGTGTCACTTCTCAACTAGTTGTATCGTAAACTAGTCCTCATAAAATGCCTATATATTTGATCAAAAATTCGAGACTTACCTATTCGATAAAAAGCTGCCAGGCCTGTCCCTTTTTTGAAGCTATAGAATTTGAAGCTTTCGCGGCTAGCATTGTCAATTATGGTAGAGTCACGGAATGGCAGGGCAATTCTCCTTTGGCAGAACTACAATCATCAAATAAAGTTGTACAAATATAATGCACATAAATACGTGTATATATATAAGTATGTATGTGTCTGCCAAAGGAGAATTGCACTGTTATTCTTCTCTACCCGGCCCCACGTACGTATCTTATAAAAACTGGAGCTTGAAATAATCGATCGCCCAACAATATTGAACAGTCGGAGTCAAGTTTGGTGCGACTAGAGGGGAAGTTGCAACATGACTTTTACTCGTCCTTGTTGCTGGTTCTTTTGCTACAGCTGCCTATTTATAGAGGAAGAATTTCGCACCTGAACCGTGGATATGCCGTGGAGAGAAAACTATCGATTGGTATATGCCGAAGGATCATTCTTCTCTTTCCATCGAAGACTCGTTCATTTTTCCTTTTGCATGGATTTGCTTTAGTTATATGGTCCCCCTCACATGCATGAGCAACTTGTCTTGGTGTTCAAGCTTAGGCAAGTCCGTGACGTGATTGGTGCACATGTATGAACAAATGGACTTAGAAATGGAGAGATATCGGAGGGAAAACTGAATATGTGAAAATGATGATGTTAAGGCTTGATAACAAGAGCATTTTATGACAAATTATAGAGGCAGTAAATGTAGCTATGAATTTCCAAAGTAATTGCTCAAGCACCAAATGTCAATTATGCTACTACCATCCTCGTGCATTGAAGTGTCCATCGACCATATATATGCCCGTGGATTACCGATCAAATGTCATCGGTACAAATATCGAAAGGGTGCATAAGATGTAACATATATATTATTATATTTGGCTCCTTGATTATATTTAATGATGATAGATAGAGCTCACCTTGTGATAGTTCCCAATTATCTTTGAAAAACTAAAAATTAGGACTTAATGCCGAATTGGAGTTCTCAAACAAAGTATCATCAAGTTTGATTAACCGATGTAGAGGCCAGGGCATGATACTTTAGATGATCATTGATAGAAGAGTGAATTAGGTTTTCAAACATCGTTAAGAAGGTCTCCGTCTCCCCACCCTATTATTATTAATACCCACGAGGACAAGGAGTACTTGTAGTTGCATTGCCAAGACAAAAACAGTGGCGATGACTAGTCGAAGTCCCTAGAACCCGAACATTAACCGCATATTACGAGAACCAGCACATGTTCTGCTGCAGGGGTTCCACAATTGAAATATCTTGAAGTACGAGGATTCCTCTAGCACAGGATAATAAATCTGAATGCATGAGGTCCAGGAGCTTAATTTGTAATCTACCATTGTGCTCCATCAAAAGGGATATCCTTTCAAGGTTCTTCTATGTAGATATCGACTGCTATAAAACCGCTGTTAAATCTTGTATACTTTTCAGGACCTAGCCTTCCCCGAAGCAACTATACATATTGTGAAGCTGCAAGTGAATTAGTGAGCATGTCTCCTTTTCTGGCAGGACAGATACATGGAAGCGAGTCCACTCAATTTTATTTCATTCTATTCTGTTCTGCCAAAGAAGATTTGCTCATCGATTCATTTGCAGTTAATTATATTGCTGTTATAATGCAAGATGTTCGTTCGATCTTGCAACAAGAACTGTCCCGAAGATGGATCATTGCAGGCAATTTACTAGTCAGAAACTGCGTTTTTTCTTTCTTTAATTTTTCCTGTGATCTTATTTTATGGAATGCTTTTAAAAGGGTCTTGTTTTAGACTTCACTAGCAGAGTATATATGCCTTGCCAGTGTTCTTGTATTTACTCTACATTCATTTTTTATGATTTAGCTTAATTTAGATGATCTTTTACTAATTACTCTCTTTATAAAGGTCGTTGGGTGCTATATATTGCTTCAATTCCCCCCTTCAGCCCCCCCCCCCCCCCCCGATGGTTATATAAGTGTTTATTTGGCTAATGTATATCTATGTTTAAATCTATGCTCTATACTATTTGCTAAATAAAGTTACAAAGAAGTCTATGAAGAGAAGTAGCTAGGAATTCACTAAACCAAATAAAGTACTGTCTAAAATAACTTGCTTTCAGGAAGTTAAATTCAAGTTACTTAAATAAATGCAAATATTAGACATGAAAAAAGACTATAATATTTTATGAACTGTTAACACCTATTTTCCAGGATTTTGACATGAACAGAAACCAATCTTTAATTTTATTCAAACACTATAAGCCCTGAGATTTTTTTTTCCTTTATAATTAGATAAGCACTAACATTGATGCTCCACGAGTCCATGTTTTCCCCAAGTTTTTTACCTCGATATTGATTTTTTATTATTTAACTTTTAATTTCGACCTATTTTTGGAATCAAAATATTTAATTAATTAAACGTGATTTTGTATCCTCAAATAATTATAATGTAATCTCGCATTTATTAAGAGATATTTAATATTAGTGAATATTACATCATCATAATAAGAAAGGAAAAATTTAGGAAAGTTAAAATAATTTTAAAGCTTAAACAATAAAGAATGTGAATTCGAATTATATGTTTCTTCGTAAAGTTACTCTCGTGGCATCTCGTGGACTTATTTTTCTAGTATTATTATTAAATTAAAGGAGATTTCTAAGTTGAACTCTCATTTGACCTTGTGTCAATTGACATAGCATTTTACAATAAAATATTTAAAAGCTTCCTTCTCTTTTGCTAATTCATAATAATGGAAAAAAAAACTCTTTTCATGAGGATATTTTCGGCAGTAGAAATTCTCTACAGATTACCAACGAATGTTGGTTCAAGTATATCAACGCTTGTCAGCACCCTATTTTAACCCACCAACCCTTGGGGGTCAGAATCGTCATTTTGTCACCCATACGAGGGAAGTATTTCTGGCTAATTGCTCGCGCATTCGTGACTTCTAAAAATGGGGGTATTTTATTAATTTAACACCAATTTTATGATTTTTCAAAAAATAATACTTGGGACGTCCTTGGATTTCGCGTACATCGATGTCAATTTTCAAAATTCGAGATGCAAACTCGAGGGCGAAAAATATTTCATTGCACGATATTGATCCATAAATTTTTCTAAATGCAATGACGGTCTCGAATTGTTTTTCTAACACCTAATTAAGAAGACGAGAATTCTACGGTTAACGCGCGTCAATTTCAATTCTCAATTCTTAAAAATAGAAAAAGAAAAAGGGGATCAAATCATTGTCAGACCGAACTGACGCCGGTCAGATTTTCTGACCGTTTCATTTCGCCCCCTATTCTTTCTTCCTTTCCACTATCCTCCCCTCTTCTTTTCTTCGTTTTCCTTTCCGCCCCTCGCTTTCTTTTCTTCTCTTATCTTCTCCCCCCCCCCTCTTCTTCTCTGCTTCTCTTCTTCTCTCATCGGCATCCCTCTGCCACCTCCGACACACCGCGGTTGCCCACCCACCGCGATGCTTGCCACCGCTAACACACTCTTCCGCCACGGCACCGCTCGCTTCCCCTTCATGCTCCCTCGCCCGCTGTCCCTCTCTCTCTCTCTGGGTCTTCTTTTACCCCGAGCCGGCTCCCCTCGAAAAACAAAAAGGCGGAAATCGACGCCCAATCTCGCTCTCTCACTCTCCGTTATTCTCCCCAATCGATCCGTGACACCCCCCCGCACAAAACCCCTCAATTTCCTCCTCTCAATTCCCCCGATTTCCGGCGATTAAACTTGAAATCCCTCGCCAGAAAGCTCGATACCTCGCCGCCAAAAAAACTCAAAATTCCCCTCGATCCCGACTGTCCCGAGCTTCGTGACGCCCATCCCGAACGTGGCGTAGCCCAGGCGGTACTCACCGTCGTCTCTCGCGCCCTCTCGCGCCGTCGTCGCGACGCCCATAGGCGGGAATCACCGTCAACAGCCGCTGGAGTCCTCTCATCAGCCCATCCTTGTCTTCTCCGTTCACCCTCTCTCTCATGGGCTCAGCCCGTCTTTCTTTGGTTTGCGCAGGTCCAGCCCAACCAATTCGGTCCAGCCCGTTCGACCCAGTCCAGTCCAGCAAAGACTATCCGACTCGCTTTAACTCACCCGAGACTCGGCCCAGAACACGTAGCCTAACTGCTCCCTTCTGCGGCCCAACTTCCTATCGTGGCAGCTCCCGCGTGCCCAGCCCAACTTCCTCCCACGGCCCAGCACCTGCGCGCCTGGCCCAGTGCCCGTCCAGCCGATCTGCACTGTTCAGACCACCTCCAGCTCGGTCCGATCGCCTCTAGCTTGGTCCGACCGCCTCTAGCTCGGTCCGACAGCCCTATTTTCGGTTTAAACCGATACTAGGTATTTATTCCGACTTAGCGGCATGCTTAGGACTCAATTTGTGAATAAATTCGGTATTTGCGATGATAATTTGTGATTGTTGTGATGAAAAAAAATCGAATTTTTTTTTGAAAAATGAGGAAAAGATGAACCCAAAAAAATAATAATCGTTGTTTTAATTAAACCGACGAAAACACGAATTGGAATTTTGTTAATTACTCAACATTAAAACCGGTCATTTAAAGCGAGAACGAACGCACACAAATCAATTTCATGTTCACTCGGCTTTAAAGGAATTAAATCGACTAAATACATCTAAACTGATTTAATTAACTACTCGGACTTAAAAATTGACAAATTAAATTCCATTGTGATTAATTTTGCTTATTCGCGTGCGCATGTGAACAATTGAATATGTTTTGATCGAAACCCCGCACGAACCGGATAAATCACGTAAACTCGGCGCTTAATACACAATATGCATGTAGTCCTCTGTTTTTATCCGCTTTTATCCGTTTGTGCCAGTTTTGTCCGTTTTGGTCTTTTTTTCCGTCTATTTTTGTCTATTTTATCGAGGTTCGAGCCCTAGCCCATAGAATGCGATGCACATGGGGTCCAACACCCCTTACCGTTTATCACAAGTCCAACGCCCATTCACCTCGAGTGCGCGCAACCCAAGTGTGGATCGGGTCTTGCCTCGACTTACCGTTCCGCTCCTAGTAGTGTTTATGTGGAAGACGACTCGGATTGGGGAGGTGAGTCTTGGCCGGACATGACCCGGGAGCTCAACCGGTCCCATGGCTATCACGAGAGTCAAACGACTCTTCTGTTATCTGTCGGTTCGATTGGACCCGACCCCCGGCTCTTTTGAGCCTGCGTTGCCTTAATTTCGGTTATTCAAAATTACGCGGTGAGTACGAGTGAAATATTTAGCCTAATGCAAACTGATCGGGTCCATGTACTATATCGTGTCTGTATTTTATATTTATTTGATAGTACATTGTAATGATATCTTCTGTATTTTCATTCAGTTGTTGTAAGGACCCCGGTCGGTGAGCAGATGGTCTGAGTGCTTCATCGAAGTTACGGTGTCAAAACGAGCGAGATGAGAGAAACTTAAATCAAGCGGCAAATAAGTAAAAATGGCAAACTCTAGACAAACTAGAGTATCAATAGGGCGTGCGGGATATAGGCTCGTACTTAACAGAACCCCGAATTCGGAATTTAGGGTTCCGCAAGACCATATGCCTTAGCAATTAGGTGTACCCCGTACCCCTAGACCCGGGCAACTCACTGGCCCTCGACCTTCAAGTCGTAAACAGATAGTGGCGACTCCTTCTCATGGGTGTGCGTCACGCGTCCCCAAGCCGTGCGATGGCGCACGCATTTGAGCCCCGACGAGATGAAATTCGAGTCCGCACAACGCTTGTTTCTCTTAATTAAGGTATCGGATTCGAGTATTGAAAATGGAGAAAAGTCTTGATTGGGAGAGGTTTACCCTTTAATGGGCCGACCCAACTCGAACTGGATTGGTCAGAACCAGTTGGGCTACTTGGATACCGGTACGCACAAAAAAAAAAACCTCTTTAGGTTAACATTTAAGTAATTTATATTATTAAAGGAGAATTATAATAAGTCTTGCCTCTCTAGGCGAAAGGACGTAATAAGAAAAATAATATTTTTTTAGGCAAGAGTAAAAAAAAAAAGTTCATTACCTAAAAAAATATGATCTTCGTACTTTTTTCAAAATATAACACGACCTTTGAAAAATAGTATAGAAAGTCATAGCCTTTACATTTTTTCCTAAATATAATATGATATTTGGAAAGTAGCACGGAAAGATACAACATTTGCATTTTTTTTCCTAAATAAAGCACAACATTTTAAAAATAGCATAGAAAGACATGAACTTCAAGTTTAGTTGCATATCTAACATGACGACGTCAATTATTTTGTCAAATTATAACGATAATAGCTAATATGGAGCTAACAATGCTATAATTGGACGAGTAGACTCCACAAGTTTTATTTAATTAAGAATTAAAAAAATTAAAAGAAATGAAAGGGAAATTCAACTTAATAAGAGGAAAAGGGGAGGGGACCGACGGTGGTAGCTATGCCGGTGGCTACCATCTCCCAATTGAGGTAGCTGGCAGCAACAAAACTTCAATTATGTGCGTGGTGGCCATAATCGAAGCACCCATCGACGGAATCGAAAAAGTCCTGATATTGGGGCTTTTTCATTTCAACGGTGGGGCTCCGATTGCCCCCTTAGCAATCTACAATTCGCTCCCCCTTTTTTTTTAAAGAAAAAGTCTTCTTTTAAAATTTGTTAATTTTTAGAATTATTTTTTAATTAAATAAAAATATGTTCAATCCACTCGTTCAATCACGTTATACCACAAGGCGCCATTAGTTGTAATCATTACATTTGATGAATAATTAACGTCGTGCTAGAGTCGCAGCTAAACCTGAAGGTCGTGCATTTCAGTGTTATTTTCTAAAAATCGTGCTATATTTAGGGAAAAAAAGGCAAATGTCATGCCTTTCTATGCTACTCTCAAAATATCGTGTTATATTTAGAAAAAAAATGTAAAGCCGTGCATTTCTGTATTATTTTCTAAAGGTCGTACTCTATTTACGAAAAGAATATAAAGGTTGTACTTTTCCAAGTAATTAACCCTAAAAAAATATTTTAAAACTTCCTTCATTTCAAAGATAGAAATTGGATATTTTAAGAAGGGATCCTTAAATAAATAAAATAAAAATTCTAGAAAAATATCCTTCACTTCCCATCTGTGATGCATATACATTGTCTCTCTAGGCTTAAGTGCGTAATAAAAAAAGTATTTTTTTCGGTAGGAATAAAAAAATATATTAAAACTTCCTTCATTCCATTCTTTTTAGCAATAGAAACTGGACCTTTTCTTTTTTTTGGGTAAATAAAATTGGACCTCTTCAAGAGGTTTCCTTAAATGAATGAGAGAAAAAGTCTAAAGATATCCTTCACTTTCTATCTATGATGCATATATATATATATATATTTATAATTTTTCTTTGAGTAAATTAACAATTTGCCCCTTAAAAAATTGATGTTTCATCAAATCTGATCTCTAGAAAATTTTTACATCAATTTTGATATTGATATATTAAATGTACATCATATTGCCCATTCTGCTTGTCTGTCGTTAAAAATTCGACGGAACTCTCTGATAGAAGGGACAATATATTGTACATTCAATAGGTCAATGTCAAAATTAATGTAAAAAAAAGTAAGAAATAATATCACATTAGATGTTTTCGTCCACTATTGGATGGCAGGCAGATGGAATGGATCATCTGATGTACATTTAATCTGTCAATGTCCAATTTGATGTAAAAAATTTCTTGAGGTATGATTTGATGTAACATCAATTTCTCGATGGCTAAATTGTTAGTTTATTGGTTTTTTTATAACTCTATCATCAACACAATCTCTTCATCTCTAAAGATATTTTAAAACTTCTTTCGTTCTACTCTTTTCAGTGACGAAAAACTGGACTTTTTAAAAAGGAATCCTTAAATAAATAAGGGAAAAATTCTAAAAAAATATTCTTCACTTTCTATCTATACTGCATATATATTTACAATTTTTGTTTTAACTCATATCATCAACAAATTTCATAAAATACTTATCAGCTCCTTTTCATTTTGTATCTTAAGATTTTCTTTTGTTTCTCATTCTTTTTTGAATTCCAAGTTTTCAACAAAGGTATTTACATCTACCTATCAAATTTACTTTATAAAAACATTAAAGTAAAATTTTATAAATAACGTAAATCAAAGGAATTATTATGAAATTTATTTAAGTTACTGAAATTCGTACATGTTATATATAAATCAATTTATTCTATTACGAATATTTAAATATCTCCATATGACATAATTATCTATACAAGGTTATAAAATTTAATGCTATATTTTCATCATTAAGCTGCAATACTGTGATAAAAGAATTTAAATTGAGTCAAAAGAAAACGCTGCTACCTTTTGTAATGTGAAAAGTATGTACGTAATAATGTATTATATATATACATGGTATAAAAATGATATCATAATAATTTTACCATAACAGATGGCTGCTCCGAAATATTATATACCTTTTTTAGGTATACATGTAGGACCAAAGTGACTCCGAAAAAGATGGCATGTTTCCAACAAAGCACGGGCTTATCACTACTATGTGTGTGTGTACATATATATACATACATGGATAAGCACCGTCGATATTATACTAAACTAGATTTGCACTCGTGCTATGCAGGGGATATTAAATAATTATATGAATTAAAATATAAGCAGCAAATTGATATATTCAATTTAACAAAACCTTTGACACTTTCCGTCGGTTTCACAATTATTTTAATTATATTTAATAAAAGGACCTTCTACTTTTTAAAACTTTAAACTTATTAGAGTACTAAAAACATAATTCAGGTTTAAGAAAAACAAAAGGAAAGAAACCGACCAAAAATTAGAAAAGAAGAATGGGCCATTTGTTTTTTTAATTTCAAGGGACAGTGAAGAAATGGATAGTTTTTTTGGCCCAGAAGAAAAGAACGGTTGATAATACATAAAAATAGTAGGGATTTTACGGCGGTTGGCACAAAAAAAAAATTACCATGGTTTTATTTTTAACCGTAAGATCTCATTACTTAAGATCCTAACCATATAAGCGTCTTAAATTCTTTTAGTTTTATATTGACCCATCATAATTTAATTATCCATATTTTTTGTCACGTATCTTTTCGTCGACTCTCTGTCTCGCCTGTGATCAAGCCGGATCCATTTCGTATTAAATCGAATCAATTGCACCGGTTCAATCTAATAAAAAATAATTTAATTACTTTTAAAAAATAAAGAAATATTGCACATCGCCTTCTCTTCCACTTCTCCAATCAAACAAGAGACGATTGAACCCAGCATACAATCTCGAAGTCGATGACGATCTATGGGCAGTGACAATCGTCTTCGACTTAGATATTGTATAATGGGTTCAATCGTCTCTTGTTCGACTAGAGAAGATGATTGATGACGATCTTGGGGTGGTGACAATTGTCTTCGAGATTGTATGTTGGGTTCAATCGTCTCTTGTTCGATTGTATATTTGGTTCAATCGTCTATTACGGTATTGAGTTGAAATTGTCTTTGCACGCCCACAAACACAGACACAAATATACATATATATATTTATTGTGTCGGGCATATCATTATCAATATTGAGGGCTGCTATGTTCTTAGCGGGCGAGGGGGGTTCGTTTCCGTGGGCTTGCTCCCAGGAATATTTCAGATCTATTTGTTTGTGTAAGTAAATTTTGGCAATCAGTAGCGGTAGCAAGCAAGCAGCAAAATTTGTCCATTGAAGAGGAGAGCAGAGAGCACTACATGACACGATAGTGTTATGATGATGAACAGCTCCTAGGAAAAGAGAAACATTATTTCAAATTTAATGTCCAACATTTGCAGTTAAAATTAAATAACAGGGGACGTGAGGGCTCATTCATGGGTGAGATCGAGAGTCAACGAAAAGATATGTAGTCGAAAATATGGATAATCAAGCTATGACGGATAAATTTTAAACCAAAAGAATTTAAAACACATGTAAAGTTAGAATCTTAAGTAAATGAATCTGACGATCAGAAGTAAAATAACCGTGGTGATTGGTTTTTGGTGCCAACTGCTGTAGTATTACCGTAAAGATAGAGGAGATGAGTTTGCCTAGAATGAAAAAGACGGTTGATAATCCATAAAAATAGAGGAAATGGGGTGGAAAAAGAGAGAGAAGTGGATGAGCGGGAACGAAGTAATTTGAGTGAAATTTCCTTCCGTAAGCGCGTTATATAGGTACTTGCATTTTTGGGAGACACGTAAGCAAGTTATACATTTATTAAATAATTTTTTTGGAAAATTCAAAATTCACTAATGGTATTGTTAAAGAGTGCCTTCTAGAGAAAGGAAGAGATTGTGGTAAAAATTATAAAAGTTAATACATTTATGTATGCATTAACGCAAGGAATGTCAAAACTCTTCACTTTGAGTTGAGAGTCTCTCGAAATGCTGATGTAGCACGTCTTCATCGATCCAACGACAAGCTTTCATGGGAATACTTTGAATTACATAATATATAGATAGATAGATAGATTTGTCCTAAATTCAATGATTGTAACTAACTGAACGTACTGCAATGGGCAATATCGGATAGTGAAAGTGAGATGAAAAGTTTCACCTCTGACTTTACGCACTAGTATAGACTCCAACTTTATATAGATATGGATTGAGAAAAAAATTGTTGAAAAATAGTAAAGAAAAATAAAAGAATAATCGGCAACTTGGGGAAAGAAGACTCGAGCAACATACGAGGAGCTAAAGTATCTTTAATAACATATAAAACCTAAGCAGCGATGTCATAGCTCCAACGGTTAATTCTTAGCTCTGTGTTTAGTCATCTTTTTGATCCTTTGGATCGTGAGAGCTCCATTGGCTACCCCTTAGGCCGTAGTTGATCATCCTTTTAACTGTTCAAAGGATTTAATTCTAAATCAAATATTCATGTATTTATCCATTTTTATATTAATTTTTTGTAAGTACATTATCTCTACTCTATGTACGTAGAATGTCGAGAAGAATTTTCTACGTTTAATGTATGTAGGATATCGAGAAAACTTGATATGATTTCCAAAAGTAAGCGTTTAATGCCGACGAAGGAGAAAGTACCACGTAGCCAAATTGCCAAAAACTCTAAGTTCCACATTGGATTGACCCATCAGTTCCAATTTAATGAATTTTACTATATTTTATTTGTGTCAAATTCAATGTGTACTAGTTATTCGTCCATATTATTTGTATATGATATCATATAATTAATTTCCTTTGAAAAATTAAAAATTTTCTCAGTAATATTAGAAAAGTCCTCAAGATATGGGACATTTTTCAAATTCAATGTTACAAATACCCTATAAATACAAAACAAAAAATTAATTTCTTTTCCATTCCAATTGAGGATAGGTCGTCCGGTTATATAGACCATTTCTATAGGGATCATATCATAGGACTCTATTTATATATGTTTACATATGTCATTCGCACTTCCTTATGACTAGATTATTCATTATTTGCCATCATGAATTTATTTTTCACAATTCGTAGTATTTTATAGTATTTTTTATATGTACTCAACAAAAAGAATATTTTCTTTATATCTATATTTAAATTTGCACTTATCGTTAATTATCTAATTTTGGTCATATGAAAATTGATAAAATTTTACCGAGCAATGCACAGGTGTTGACTAGTTTTACTTTATTTTATTTCAATGTAACCGTGAACTTAATAACATAAATAAATAAATAAAAGAGCACTATGAGCGAGAATTGAAATTAGATTTTTTTGGTTTTCAAGTGAGAAACTATGTCTCATTTTTTCGGTTATAAAGGAGACCAGTGACCTAACATAAAAATAGCAAAAATTAAAAAGAAGCGCACGAAATTTCCATTTATGAAGGCCAAACTCGGACCTTTTCCAAATCAGTGACTTTCCAGTTTCCTCAATGCTACGCCTCCTTTCTTTATTTAATTTTAGTTAAATAGACTCGCATCTCGAGCTGTTGTATATGTCGATTAATATTAAATGTAATAATATATAACTCTCTATATAAAATTACAAATGCAGGCCCAGAAAATATATAAAAGGACATAAATTAAGGAATTATATGGGCCCAAACATATTCCAATCGCTTGCAATCCGACCTTTTGTAGTTTTGCCTTTTTATGTTGGTTTTTGTAGGTTTCCGTTCCCCGATGATATTTTGCTAGTTTGAATCGATCAAAGAAATTTTGTACTCTGATTTGATGGTGTGGCTGGTTTTTTTATTAGTTATGCTATCCCTGGCTTGAACTGAATATAGGAACCTAGCTGATTTGATTTGAATATCTAAAGATTGGGCCATTTTGGAATTGGTCGATTGAATTAGTCTAGAGGTAAGATTTGTGAAGGGTTCCTGCGCCAGTTACCGGTTTAAGACTCTTGTTGGCGTTGCTTCTCTTTGTAACAATCTCTATATGGATTGCACTATGTTCCGCTTCCTAATTTTCACTGGGGTTCAGATAGAGTTTAGCTCAAGAGGTTGAGAATGTTTACAAAATTGATTTTTGCAATTGTACCTACGTTTATTTGATGTGCTTTAGTCACATGTTATCTTATTTTACAGTGATCTAACTAGACCTGTTGTATTTTTTGTTTCTGTAGTATACCCTCTTGGGCATTTTTCCTTATACTCGTTTTTGTGATCAATGGACATATATTAATTTTCGAGACAAAAAATATGGCCCAAAATATTCAAAATAATCCTCATATGCCAGAATGAACCACCAGAATATTGATCGCTATCAATATTATAGTATATATTCTTTATCATCTTGGACTACATATTATTGCATACTTGCAAACATTAGAAAAATCAATAATTTAACTAGTTTTATTTTCTTTTTTTTCATCAAAGAAATAAACCACATACCTCGTGACCCTGTTCGACTATTTCAAGATCTGCGAAATTAGGGCGTCACAAAAAATCATCTCTTTTGGGACGATGTACTGGTTATGAAGTATTTTGATGCCGCCAAATCAACCACGTGGTAAAACGGCTCTAATCTTATTTTAGGATCTTAATAAATGTCGTATTCCAGCACTTACAAGTCATGACATATATAGAGGAACAAAGATAGAAGAGTACCCTTTAATAAGAGAACGATGGAGCTTCAAACACCAAAATACTCTTTAAGAGTACAATCGGCGGCTTCTTCAGTTTGGTGGACACTGCGGCGCAGTGCAATTTTCTTTTGGGTGAGCTGAAGCAGTGCAATTTCATCAAAGGGTTTGAAAAGCATCGGGTGTTCCTCATCGATTAGCTCTTTGGGACACTCTACCGTCCCTTCGAGTGCTGAAAAGAGCCCGATCGAGTATCTCGTCTCATGCCCTCTCATCATCACACAATGTCGTGGACATTGTAACCTCCCATTGGACCAACCCTATTTGATCAATTGGGAAACATATAAAAGAAAAAAGATACTTTCTGGTATTTGAAACATATACAGATTAGGCACACATAATTTAGAAGACCAATCATATCTCACACACACACACACACACACATATATATATATATAGAAAACTGAACAAATTTACTTACCAGAAATGATTCCCCAACGATGACAATGAAAGTTGAAGGTGAAGGAGATGTTCTAATCCACTTTCCGTCTTTCATCTGGACTTCCAGACCATTGACATGATTTTGCTGAAGTATGGTTAGGAAATTCTTGTCGGTGTGAATGCTTGTTCCTAGTTGAGCCCCCATTGTGTCTGGAGCCGTGTACTTACTCAGTCGGAGTGAGTACGTTGTAGAATTTACGTGAGAATCGAAGTATTTTGCGACTCCCAGTCCTTCAAATACTAGCCTTTCCGCCAGTATGGCCAGGTCCGAGACCTTCTTAGCGTAAGCGTTCATGGTCTCACTGCACATATATAGTCAAATACAAATTAACACGGAAAAAATGGAGAGAATTACTTAGCAATATAGATTTTTCTTTTCGGGGTGAAGAAATGAGCGAAGGCCCAAAAACAGGATTTAAAGAATAGAGATTTCAACAAAATTGCTTAAGATAAGCGGTCTCAGATCAATCCTGCTCCATGGAGCAACTACTATCAATCAATTCTACTTGCGAAAAAAAAAAAGAATCAATCGGGAAATAGTTAATTAAATAGATATATAGATCAAAACAATGTATAATCGAGAGTATTACTTGGCAATATATATATATTTTTTGTTTTTTTGGAGTGAACAAATGAATGAAGGCAGAAAAACAAGAATTAAAGAATACAGAGTCGGGAAAAGAGATTCCAATGAAATTGCTTAAGATAAGTGGTCTCAGATTTATCGGCAGAGTTGTAACAGATACTTTGTCCCGGTCTTGCCCTTACAACCCGTCATATAGATTTATCCATGGAGCAACTATGATCAATCAATTCTACTGAAAAGAAAAAAAAAACAAAGAAAGAAAATAGAATGTATAGAGAAAAAGTTGATTGGATAGATAGATATATAGATCAAAGCAATGTATACCAAAATCTTGGATTGCCATGATCCGACCACAAAAGGTCAGCCAACCCCTGAATGGCAGGGGACTTGACGGCTCCGGCGATTGTCATGGCTTCGTATAGAGGGAGCCCCGGCAAATCTCCAAGATAGCCGAACAATGGCTTCCTGGGCTCAAAGAATCGCTGCTTCGTTTCTTTAGGCAGGTTGAATACCTCTTTGAGCTGCTCCATGACACTGCCATAGAGTTGGTCTGGTTCGTTTGTACTGCCACCATATACGGCTTCGAAGCAGCCATACTCTTCAAGAGCTTGAAGGACATCACCTCGAACAAGGTCCCAGGCGGTGGTTCCTGGTCTTAAGCCTTCCGAGGTCAGATCTATCCTAGGGAGACTGAGAGGCAGAGCGCTGAGAGTAGCCATGACAATTAATCACTTCAAAAATTATTGTTCTATATTTTATGGGATGCCTCAGTCAGCCGCTGCTATTGCATAACAATAAATATGATTATATATGTAGGGCGAGCGGTCCAGGTCAATTTACATGGAAAGTGGACATAAAATTCCATAAAATAAAGCACATAACAGCTGGCTGTCATGTTATATATGATACCTACAAATTTTTGGTGTACGTTGCCAGTATCTAAAGCCCAAAGAAACTTGACTAATCTAATTCCAATTAAGTCGACTCATTAAACAATAAAACTGTTACATATCATTGATTTTCTCTGTTTACAAAACTCGAATTCTAAATCTTGTTTAATAAAAATAAAGTGTTGAATCGTTTCAACCAATTCATATTAATTTTTTATTCTGTAAATTTGATATTGATTATATCCTATGCTCCGGATATGATTGACTGATGATTTTAAGACACTTAATACGGTTGATTAATTCATCCCAAATTTTTCCTATTCTCGCCTACCTAACCTTTACTAATTTAAGATCACTCTCGTCCCACCTGTCCCACATTCTATAATCATCATATCAAATTAAACGTGTTTCTTCTATCAGCTTTTGTTCCATATATATAGTTAGTTGAGAAATCATATCTTAGAGCATAATTAATTGGGTGGAACATGAACATCAGAAAATCTCGTCTTCCTAAGCGAAATCCTTAAAACTCATATACTGAAAAGTCATATAGATGTTTTGCCATTAATTTTTACCGACATCGGAATCAACCGAGAGTGATACACTTTATATATATATATATACACATATATCCCGGAAAATTTGCTATAAAATACAAAAAAACGCGACGGTATGGGGTAAAGAAAATTCGAGCAAGGACAACAATTACAGGAGTATTTTTTTCTTATTTTGTTTTGATAAATATAATGACTCAGTCAACTTGACTTTATGAGTTAATAAATTTACAGGGCCGGCAAGGCATCTCGATCAAACCTGTTTGATGATTAATTAATATTGTAATTGTAATATTCTCTCGTGTGTGCGTACGTCACTAAGGTCATAGATTTCTTTTATGGAAAAAGAAAAAAGAGATAGAACACTATCTTAATGAAATCCGTTAGTTGTATGTCCTAGAGCCGTTAAATGTACTTTGGATAATTCCTATTTATGGCAGCTAATTGTTCTGTTATTTATAATATGTGTATGTTTGTCAGAATAAATCTGGAAAATTCTTGGTAGATGCTTCATTCTCAAGGAGTTTAGAATATGAGTGATGGAGTAATCTAGTGCAAGTGTCTTAAAACAGTTCACGATCATAAGAGCCTTAATTGGACATTATCATTCCATAAAATCATTACCTCTTTCTATATCCATGATTAGTATGCGATACTAATGATAATAGAATTGTGAGTCTCATGCTATACGATCTTAGATATCGAGATAAATATGTGGATACTTATGTGATAAGTAGGTCGACATGACGCGTGGATAATGTAAGCATGATATTTCATTAGTGTCAACGAAACAGTATCTAGATTATATCAGTGCATATTATCCTTAGACCTGAGATGACACGATTATATTTTGCATAGGTAGCTAAAGTTTGCTACTGTTTATATACTTATGCCTAGCATGGTATCTGACAGCTGGTAGCTTTAGTTAGTTATGTATAGAGGTACATGACCAATCAAAAAGTAATTCATTAACCAGTCCTATGGATATGAGGTTCATTCTTGATCAAGAAATCCTTGGCCAAGGTAGTTAGACTTAAATAGAAATGTTTTTCTAGTTTAAGTCCTAATGATCAAAGAATGGAAACCCAGAAACTCCATAAGGTGAGCTATAGAGTTTGACATTAACCATGACCCTGGCTTGATTGGGATCTCTTAATGAAGGGATTCAAGTGCAAGTATGATCATTAGTTCATAAGAATGTCCTAATCGAACATTCATCGTTACTTGGGTGGTCATGGCATGTTGTGTTAGACGTTACCCATGACTTATGAGAGCTAGCGGCATTTTTGAAATTTTGCATTTTGGTGCAGAAATGAGTTTTGGTAATGTCAAAGAAATTGATATTATAATCTCATTGCCAATTAATGGTGAACTTAGTTAGTCAAACACAATATGACTCGTTTAAGCCAAGAATTAATTGATTCTAATTAAAACAGTTAATTAGGAATCAATTAGCGGATTAGACTTGCAATTCGATTGCATGGCTGCTAGCACATCCCGAAGTTGAATCCAAAATTGAGGTGGATCCTAATGAGGAGTATTTATATGAGATATAAATGAAACTTTCCTTACTTGAAAAGTTATCATAAATAAAAAGTGTATTTATGAAAACTAATCTCGAGGACAATTCAGTCTTTCTCTTTTGGACTAAAGTTATTGGAATTACAAGGAGGTGTTTGCAATATTAATTAATTGAGAATGGATTAAAGTTACAAACTTAGGTCTTACGGGTTAATTATGCAATATATATATATAGATAGATAAGTACGGCTAAGATTAATTCCAGCCTTTCTTGTTCTTATCTATGACTTTTAAGTGTTTAAAAGAAAAGGTTTTGAGGCTAACGGCTAAGAGAGAATAGAGCTGAAAATCAAACTTGTTTCAGTTTTCCAGTTTGCCGAGACCACCTCATCGCATCTCCTTCAATTCAAGCTTTCTTGTGCTGTGGGGCAAGGCACGGGTCAGTTAGGAAGTGTGGAGAGGTGCTCCTTGGTGAAAGTCGAGTCCATATGGACAAGCTAGAGGCCAAGCAATTGATCGGCTCTACACCGACATCTACGGGACTCTTGCTTCAAAAGGTAATCTTCGATGAAGACTTTCTCGCAGATGTTAAGCCACGTTTCTTAAGTCGATGGAGGGTGATATTACAAACCCGGGATTGGATTCCGGGGTCTATTCTTGCATGCTTAATCGATGAAATTTTTATTTTATCGGTTTTATCGCTTCCCTTGTGCTTATACTTGTTTATTCTTTCAGTGGTTTCAAAGCCAGCCCTCTAATCGATTTAGATATGTGTTTGTGCCATGTTTTGGTGGAAATTGGATTTTTCGAATTGTTCAAAGATTCGGTGTCAAAATGAATTATGAAAGTCACATGTTACAAGGCTGCAGAAGTGTTCTCCCGCTGCCGTGAACAGCTTGCTGCTGCTGCAGTGTGCTCCTCAGAGCTGCTGCCGTCGGCTGCACATTGCTGTTGTTTGTACTGCAGTTTTGCTGTTATTCTGTTCTGCACCGTTCTGTTCTGTTCGAGCTGAGCAGAGCAGTGGCTGAACAGAGCTGCTGCGGTTAAGTGACAAGCAATTTCGACTATTTTGGTAAATGTAGTTTTTTGGAAATAATTTCCAACCAAAATAGAATCGTAAAAATTGGTTTTTGCGGACATTAATATGATATATTTGATGGAGTTTTGAAATTGGATATTTGATATCTAAGTTATTATTGATATAATCGATATAAGATATCGATATGAGATTCTGAAAATTGCCTAATATGTGATATTTTGGTATTTTTCAAAATAAGGAGATTATATATGGGATATTTGACAGGTATGTAAGAGTTACAAAGATGATACGAAATTTATATTTCCTTTATTATTATTGTTTCCTTTTATAAATTCGTGGCATGCAACTGGTCATGGGCTTTAGGAAACTGATGTGATTGTTTGTAATTCTATGGGATGTAATTAATTATACAATGGGTTGTAATTATTAAATTTGGGGTTGTAATTTATTTAATTCTAGTTTCGGGCCTTAGAGAGCCCATTAGCTTATGTCGCCTTGGTATGCCAAGGAAATATTTCTGTATTTTACGGAGACCTAAAGGAGACGAGTAAGCAATGGAAGGCCCATAGAGGTGAGATCTGTGCATGGTTCATGTGCTAGGTACCGATCCAAGACTCTTCTCGGCATTACTTTTCTGTGTAACAGTCTCTATATGGATTGGACTATGCTCTGTTTTTCAGTTTTCACTGGGGTTCATATAGAGTTTAGCTCAAAGAGATTGAGAATGTTTACAACATCGATTTTTGCAATTGTACCTAGATTTATTTGATATGCTTTAGTCGCATGTTATCTTCCTTTGCAGTAATCTCAGTGGACCTATTGTATTTTCCGTTGCTGTAATATACCCTCTTGGATAATTTTTCCTTATACCCATTTTTGGGATCAATGGACATATATTAATTTTCGAGACAAAAAATATGGGCCCAAAATATTCAAAATAATCCTCATATGCTAGAATGAGCCACCAGAATATTGATCGCTGTCAATATTATACTATAAATTATTGATTATCTTGGACTGTATATTATTGCATACTTGCAAACATTAGAAAAATCATTAATTTAACTAGTTTTATTTTCTTTTTTTTTCATCAAAGAAATAAACCACATACCCCGTGACCCTGTTCGACTATTTCAAGATCTGCGAAATTAGGGCGTCACAAAAAATCATCTCTTTTGGGACGATATACTGGTTATGAAGTATTTTGATGCCGTCAAATCAAACGCGCGGTAAAACGACTCTAATCTTATTTTACGATCTTAATATATGTCTTCTTACAGCACTTACAAGTCATGACATATATCGAGGAACAAAGGTAGAAGAGTACCCTTTAATAAGAGATCGATGGAGCTTCAAACACCAAAATACTCTTTAAGAGTACAATCGGGGGCTTCTTCAGTTTGGCGGACACTGCGTTGCAGTGCAATTTTCTTTTGGGTGTACTGGAGCAGTGCCATTTCATCAAAGGGTTTGAAAAGCATCGGGTGTTCCTCATCGATTAGCTCTTTGGGGCACTCTATCGTCCCTTCGAGTGATGAAAATAGCCCGATCGAGTATCTCGTCTCGTGCCCTCTCATCATCACACAATGTCGTGGACATTGTAACCTCCCATTGCACCAACCCTAATTGATCAATTGGGAAACATATAAAAGAAAAAAGACACTTTCAGGTATTTGAAACATATACAGATTAGGTACACACAATTTAGAAGACCAATCATATCTCATACATATATGTATGTATATAGAAAACTGAACAAATTTGCTTACCAGAAATGATTCCCCAACGATGACAATGAAAGTTGAAGGTGAAGGAGATGTTCTAATCCACTTTCCGTCTTTCATCTGGACTTCCAGACCATCGACATGATTTTGTTGAAGTATGGTTAGGAAATTCTTGTCGGTGTGAATGCTTGTTCCTAGTTGAGCCCCCATTGTGTCTGGAGCCGTGTACTTACTCAGTCGGAGTGCGTACGTTGTAGAATTTACGTGAGAATCGAAGTATTTTGCGACTCCCAGTCCTTCAAATGCTAGCCTTTTCACCAGTAGGGCCAGGTCCGAGACCTTCTTAGCGTACGCGTTCATGGTCTCACTGCACGTATTTAGTCAAATACTAATTAACATGGAAAAAATCGAGAGAATTACTTGGCAATATAGATTTTTCTTTTTGGGGTGAAGAAATGCGCGAAGGCCCAAAAACCTGATTTAAAGAATAAGATTTCAACAAAATTGCTTAAGATAAGCGGTCTCAGATCAATCGGCCGAGTTGTAACAAATTCTCCGTCTCGGTATTGCCCTTACAAACCGTCATATACCTCTTATATGCCTGTTCCATGTAGCAAATATTATCAATCAATTCTACTTGCGGGGGGAAAAAAAAAAAGAATCAATCGGGAAATAGTTAATTAGATAGATATATAGATCAAAGCAATGCATACCAAAATCTTGGGTTGCCATGATCCGACCACAAAAGGTCAGCCAACCCCTGAATGGCAGGGGATGTGAGGACTCCGGCTATTGCCATTGCTTCGTATAGAGGGACCCCCGGCAAATCTCCATGATAGCCCAAAAATGGCTTCCTGGGCTCAAAGAATCGCTGCTTCGTTTCTTTAGGCAGGTTGAATACCCCTTTGAGCTGCTCCATGACACTGCCATAGAGTTGGTCTGGTTCGTTCGTACTGCCACCATATACGGCTTCAAAGCAGCCATACTCTTCGAGAGCTTGAAGGACATCACCTCGGACAAGGTCCCAGGTGGTGGTTCCTGGTCTTAAGTCTTCCGAGGTCAGATCTATCCTAGGGAGGCTGAGAGGCAGAGCGCTGAGAGTAGCCATGACAATTAATCACTTCAAAAATTATTGTTCTATACTTTATGGGATGCCTCAGTCAGCCGCTGCTATTGCATAACAATAAATATGATTATATATATAGGGTGAGCGGTCTTGGTCAATTTAAATGGAAAATCGACATAAAATTCCATAAAATAAAGCACATGACAGCTGGCTGTCATGTTATATATGATAACCATGAATCTTTTGGTGTGCGTGCCAGTATCTAAAGTCCAATAAAACTTCATTAATCTAATTCAATTAAGTCGACTCATTAAAAATTAAAAATTTTCATATCACGGATTTTCTCCGTTTACAAAACTCGAATCATAAATCTTGCTTAATAAAAATAAAGTTTCGAATTGTTTAAACCAAGTCATATTAATTTTTTATTCTGTAAATTTGATATTGATTATATCCTATGCTCCGGATATGATCGACTGATGATTTTAAGACACTTAATACGGTTGATTAATTCATCCCAAATTTTTCCCATTTACGCCTACCGAATATATACTAATTTAAGATCACTCTTGTCCCACATTCTATAATCATCATATCAATTAAAGATGTTTCTTCTATCAGCTTTTGTTCCATATATTTAGTTAATTGAGAAATCATATCTTTGGACATAATTAATTGGGAGGAACATGAACATCAGAAAATGTCGTCTTCCTAAATCCTAAAACTCATATGCTGAGACGTCACATAGATGTTTTGCCATTAATTTTTACCGACATCGGAATCAACCGAAAGCGATATACTTTATATTATATTATATATATCCCTGAAAATTTGCTATAAAATACAAAAAACGCGACGGTATGGGGTAAAGAAAATTTGAGCAAGGACAACAATTACAGGAGTATTTTATCTTATTTTGTTTTGATAAATATAATGACTAAGTCAACTTGATTCTATGAGTTAATTAATCGACAGGGCCGGGCAGGCATCTCGATCAAACATTTTTGATGATTAAGAAATATTGTAATTGCAGTATTCTCTCGTGTGCGTAACTCATTAAGGTCATATAGATTTCTTTTATGGAAAAAAAAAAGAAGATAGAATACTATGTTAATGAAATGATTGATGATTTCGGAGCATATCTGTTAGTTGTATGCCCTAGAGCCGTTAGAGATACTTTGAACAATTCCCATTTATGCCGGCTAATTATTCTGTTATTCATAATATATGTATGTTTATCGGAATAAGTTTGGAAGATTTTTGGTAGGTGCTACATTCTGAAGGAGTTGAGAGTATGAGTGACGGAGTAATCTAATACAAGATTTTTAAAAACAATTGACGATCATAGGAGCCTTAATTGGGCATTATCACTCCGGAAAATCATCACTTCTATCTGTATCTATGATTAGCATGCCACACTAATGATAATAGAATAGTGAGTCTTATGCTATACGATATTAGATGTCGAGACAGAAATGTTGACACTTATGTGATAAGTAGGTCTCACATGACACATGGATAATGCAAGCATGGTATTTCATTAACGTCAATGAAACATTATCTAGATTATATCAATGCATATAATCCTTAGAACCTGAGATGGCATGGTTACCTTGTGCATAGGTGGCTAAAGTTTGTTACTATTTATATACTTATGCTTAGCATGGTATCTGACAACTAATGGCTTTAGTTAGTTGTGTATGGAAGTAGGTGACCAGTCAAGAAAGGATTCTTTAACCTATATGAACAGGTAAAATTTTTTATGGACATGAGGTTGATTTTTGATAAGAAATCTTGGGCCAACGTAGTTGGACTTAAATAGAAATGAATATCTAGTTTAAGTCCTAATGATCAAAGAGTGGAAATCCAGAGACTCCATAAGGTGAGTTACAGGGTTTGACAGTAATCATAACCCTGCCTTGATAGGGATATTGCAATGAATGGATTCAAGTGCATATATGATCATTGGTTCATAAGAATGTCCTAATTGAACATTCATTGTTGCTTGGGTGGTCATAGCATGTTGTGCTAGACGTTACCCATGACTTATGAGAGTTAGGGCATTTTGGGAGTTTTGCCTTCTAGTGCGAAAAGGAGTTTTCGGTAATATCGAAGAAGTTGATATTATAATCTCATTGCCAATTAATGGTGAACCTAGTAGTGACACGCAATAGGACTTGTTTAAGTCAAGAATTAATTGATTCTAATTTACAGTTAATTAGGAATTAATTATAGGATTACAGTTGCAATTTGATTGCAGGGCTGATAGCACATCTCGAAGTCGAATCTAAAATTGAGGTGGATCCTAATGAGGAATATTTATATGAGATAAAAATGAAACTTTCCTTATTTGGAAAGTTATCATAAATAGAAAGTCTATATATGAAAACTAATTTCGAGGACAATTCAATCTTTCTCTTTTGGACTAAAGTTAGATCTTGGTGATTAGAAGGATGTGTTTGCAATATTAATATCAACTGGATGTTAATTAATATAATTTCTATTGCAGGATAATTAATTGATTAATATGAAATTTGATTTTATAATTGAAAAATAATATTGTTCTAAATAATAAAATTGGTCCAAATGCAATATATGAAACTTTTTTTTGTATGTTTTCACACGTAGAGCTCCTGTTCATGTTCCTTCGCACGTATTGTTCCCATTCACTGTTCTCATTTCAGAGTGCCACTAAACAAAGAGATGCTCGATTTGGACCGTTCCCCAACCCATCTTCTCGATGTCCGTTACGCTTGTTTCGTTAATCCCTTGCTAGCTTGACGCAGCTATCCTCTCTTCAGGCTTGTCCTGATGAAATTCTGCATCTCTTTATAAGGTTACTGGTTCACAAATTTTACCTGCAAATTTCAATGTGAAAAACATAAACATTATCCTTTTTAAGTGTAATTTAGAAACAACAAAAATAAAGTCCTAGCACATATATGCTTTTCAACCTAAAAGAAAAGTTAGACATCATGAAAAGTTGATTTTTTTTTTAATAAATACATAGTTCCACACTTATTACATTGCATATATATATATATAGGCAAGTTGCATGTGCAAACACGGGCCATCCTTCTATTTGTATCTAGCTAATTTATTAATGAAGTTCTTTATTGTAATAATATAGAATCCTAAAAAGATATTTATTGCTACTATAAAAATGTATTTAGTCGTCAACATCTTCATTTTTTTATTATAAATATGGCAAAGGAAGAATTATATTAATAAAATAAAGTAAAAAGTCGATAGAGAATAATTATATATATTAGTAGGGTTGCCCGTATAATGCATAGAAAAATTAAGAAATAAAATCATGCACAATATATTACTTGCTTTATAGTTATATTCTATTTTAATTTAAGATAATCATTATAAAGCATCTGAAAATTTTGACAATTCAATATCATAATTTAAAATACATGACGTATTTTTCGACCGGCTCTTATTATGCCATTATATTGATACATCTTATCCATAATATTATTGACTTATTCAAGTTCCATATGGAACAATCTATATTTAAATACTTTATAAATCGGTCTATAATATTGAATTAAGAACAATCGTTACATTACTTTATGTTATATTATATTACATTATAATTTACTTCATGGTTAAGTAATATCTATATTTACATTAATTTATTTGCATTTTTTAAAAAATAAAAGAGAAACTTGAGAGTATGAAAAATAAATGTATTCTCTGCGAAAACTTCTGAAATACTTCCGGTTTATATATATACTAGTAGGATTGCCCGTGTAATGCACGGGAAAACTAACAAATAAAATCATGCACAGTGTGTATATATATGATGGAAAACATATACTACTTGCTTCATAGTTAAATTATACTACAATTTAATATAATTAGGGTTAATTGCATCGGTGGTTCAAAAGGTTTCATAAATGTTTCAAGTTGGTTCAAAATATTTTTTGGTAATTTGTTGGTACAAAAAGTTTCAAAACCGTTTTAATGTAGTGCATTCTGTCAATTGCCCCTGACGTCGTTAACATTTTACTGACGTGGCGCATCTTATGTATCACTTTTATTACGAGGAACCAATTATAGTACGCCACGTCATCTAAGAGGAAATAAAACCTGAAAAAATTCCATAAAAATGCAAAACAAAGGTCAAAATTTGGAAAAATAAAAAAATATTTTAAAAACTTTTAGAAATAATAAAATTAAAATTAAATTTTAAAACTCTTAAAAATATTTTAAATTTTAAAATTTTAAATTTTAATTTAAAATAATTTTTATTTAAAATTATTTAATAAAATTTTTTTTAATAATTATTTAAATTATTTTAAAATTTAATAAAAATAATTTTTATTTTAAATATTGTTAATAATTTTTATTTTAAATTGAAAATTAATTTAAATGTAAATTTTAAAATTAATTTAAATTTAATATTGAAAATTATTTTCAATTTTAAATGAAAAATTATTTTAAATTTTAAACTATTAATTTTAAAAAATTTTAAAAATAATTTTAATTTTTAAATTAAAATTATTTTTAAATTAAAAATTTGAAATTATTTTTAAAAGTTTTAATATTTAAAATTATTTGTAAAATTATTTTTAAAAGTTTAAAAAATTTTAAAATTTTTTATTATTTTTCTGAAGTCTTACTTTTTTTTGTATTTTTATTGGATTTTTTCAGATTTAATTTCCTCCTAAATGATGTGGCGCACTATGATTGGTTCCACGTAATAAAAGTGACACATAGGACGCGTCACGTCAATAAAATATTAATAGCATCAGGAGCAATTAACGGAATGCACTACATTGAAACGGTTTTGAAACTTTTTGTACCAACAAGTTACCAAAAAAATATTTTGGACCAACCTAAAACATTCATAAATTTTTTAGACCACCGGTGCAATTAATCAATACAATAATTATAAAACATTTGAAAATTTTGACAATTCAATATCATGACGTATTTTTCGATCGACCCTTATTATGCCATTATATTGATGCATCTTATTCATAATATTGTTGGCTTATTCAAGTTCTATAAGAAACAATACATACTTAAATACTTTATAAATCAGCCTATAATATTGAATTAAGAACATTTACATTACATTACATTATATCATATCATATCATATCATATCATATTATATCATATCATATCACATCATATTAAATTTTATGATATTATTTTATATTATTATTATTATTACTTACTTACTTACTTCATGATTAAGTAATGTATATATTTACATTAATATATTCGCATTTTTTCAAAAAATAAAAGAGAAACTCGAGGGTATGAAAATCGAACGTACTATCCGCGAGAATTTCCAAAATAATTCTTGTTTATATATATATACTAGTAAGGTTGCTCGTGCAATGCACGAGGAAACTAACAAATAAAATCATACACAGTATATATATATGATGGAAAACATATATTATTTGCTTCATAGTTAAATTCTACTTCTATAATCATTATAAAGTATCTAAAAATCTTGATGATTCAATATCGTTATTAAAATACACGATGTATTTTTCAACCGACCTTTATTATGACATTATATTGATGCATCTGATCCATAATATTATTGGCTTATTTAAGTTCTATAAGGAACGATTCCTATTTAAGTACTTTATAAATCGGCCTATAAGATTTAATTAAGAACAATTACCTTATATTATTATTATTATTATTATTATTATTATTATTATGTTATGATATTATTTGTTTTTTTTTGGATAAATGATGAAACTTCATTGATAACAGATGAATTTACATCAGAAACCAATACCATTTTCCTCTATACGGAGTAAAATAAAAAATACCCAAGAGCTACTCCCAAGTCAACTAGTTGCAGTATCAAAATGGTGAAAGATATTATTTGTTATTATTATTATTATTATTACTTACTTCATGGTTAAATAATGTCTATATTTACATTAATTTGGTTGCATATTTTTAAAAAATGAAAGAGAAACTCGAGAGTATGAAAAACAAATATAATCTTCGTGAGAACTTTCGAAATGCTTTCGGTTTAGATATATACATAGATATAGATATGTTTTGGACTTTTAGCGGGGTACAAAATGAAGAGACATCATCTAAGAGATTTATCAGTCTTGTTTCCTTTCGTCAATATAACAGAAATTTTTCTGAAGGGGTGGTCCACTAGTGAATTTCTTTAGCGTGGGACATATCCTCAGGGGGGATCTTTTCATTTAATTGATCTTCCTTTTTTCTTTTTTTCTTTTTTTCCTTTTTTTCCTTTTTTTCCCCTTTTAAACTGCGAATCCCCACCTCCGTGACCAGTATGGAAAAACATGGGAAAATTGCATCAGTAATACAAAATTTTTTGACATGTTTTGCGTTTGATATAAAACTTTTTTTTTGGTAGTATTAGTAGTAATTTAGTATAAGATATTTTAAAACGTAGCAATTAATTACATTTCGTCAACTGAACACCAATGTTGTTAGTATTTTTTGAAGTGACAGTTGACACCTCATATGGGAATCCTATGTGGCACAAACAATGCAACAGCCAACCCTTAATACGTTGCGCACCTTCCTCATTACTTGGAAAGCAGCTGCGCTTTATTTTGTGAATTTCTATTAATTTATATTTATTTAAACATATTTTATTTACTTTATGTGTGTTTCTATATTGTTTCATACTATTGTAAATCTGTGTAAGAGAAGGAAAATACGATACTCTATAGACAATAGAAAATGAAAACTCTAAAAATGAAATATATGATCTTTAATTCACGGAAAAAAAATATATGATCTTTACTTTACGTATGATCTCTAGTTAGTGAAAAATGTATATTTTATATGGGAATTTAGAGGAACACATGTATGTATATTTTTATATATTTTGATGGCAGGAAACACTCATAGACTTAATACAAGAATTAGAAAAAAAAAATATGAAAAAGTCCACTGACAAAAATCGAATTCAGAACCTTTCAAGATTTTCGATTATATTAGGAGGATCCATGGACCTTAGAACCTCTTAATTTTAAATTAGTGACTCGTGCGACAGCATAAGCAAAGATACGTGCACAATGATATGCCAGATGATCAGTTATCTTCACATGCAATGTGATTCTTTTACTTAAGAACATTTTTTTTTTGGTTTAATAGTTTTATCTATGGCATTAATGCTGATTATTCCTGAACAGGGTGATCTCCAAATCAAAAGTAAATCGTGCAATGCAAGCCCTTCTTGATCTCTCTTTGCGCTCTGCAATGCCCTTCACCTTAATAGAAATAGACATCGTACATGTACATTAAATAAGAAATAGTTAATGATGAATTATATGTATCATAATGCCTGATGTATCAGACTAATTTGTCCAAAAATGCGTAGAAACCCACGAATGTTGGATCAGACCAAATGCGTACCGCATGAAGAAACCAAGCACGTAGTGATGCAGAAGAATTGCTGGGCAAATCTCCTATGGCAGGGAGCACTCTCTCTTCTGGACACGAGAAATTTCTAACTAGAATTCGGTCGTGGCCGTAAAAACATCTGAATCAACCACAACCATTGATTCATGCAGTCTCCATATATGGACCTGAAATTACCAACAGCGTGATTGACCTCTCCTTTTCGACCAAGTCCAGGAAAAACTTCTCGATATAACTGAGTGTGACCTGCCAATGGAGGAACTTGCCCTGTAATATGCAACTGTATGCACCCTAATTCCTCTGAGTTCTTGCTTGCTTTGCTCTGGTTTCTGTCTTCAGTGATGTCTGAATTTTATGCAATACCTAAGACGGCATATCCATTGGAACAATCCCATTTCTTGGGAAAATAAAAATTAAAAAAGGCAGCTCTTTTTGTGTCTCCAACCCTCTTTAGTTTCCTCTTGCCACTTTATTCCACACGCTCGCATATATGACTGTGCCTTCTTTTGATTTTTCCCTTTGTACTTTTGATGTTTGAATATGATCAAGAGACGCATTTTGTGGCACCCTGACCTTATGCTTGCTAAACAGGCTGGGGGATAAGTTCATTACGAGAGTTGACTTGATCCTGGCTACGATATCCCAACCTATTGGCTAAGAATAATTTTCGTTCAAGCGTCGACTTGATCCTGACTACGAGATGTTTTCAGTGAATCAAACTCTTGAACTATAGGTAAAACCTACCCATTGATGGCATAGTTTGCCAAAAGCACCACGTAAGTGGTTGAAGCATTTACATTTTACGTTCATAAAATTTTCTTTATAAATTAATGAAGGTCCATAAAATTATATATAAATATATTTTGGTATTACATTGATCTAATAATTGATTATGATTTATGAAGTATTCTATATTATTAATTGGAAAAATAAAAAAGTTGGCCTCTTTCCAATATTATTGTCCATCATATAGTATCATAATTAATTAATAGTCCTTTAATTAGGGGAAAGAAACGGATAAATCAAAATATTTCATTCATTACCCATACCTATGCACCACCAATTCTCTCCTTTTCTCTCCCTCACATCTTATTTTCCTTTATTAATTTTATTACTAAAATATTTATATTTTAATAATCTCTACAAAATATCTACCCACATTATAAAAAATACAAAAAGTAATTATGCTTCAATTCAGACATCAAAATAACTTATTGTATAATACTTTAATATCTTAAAAGTACATAACAAAATAGTCTATACAATACGGCGCAAAGAGACCGTACACATCTAGAAAGGAGGGAAGATGCGGGAGCATGTTCTTCACTTCCAAGATCTCACTTGCCGAAAGCAATTCAATCGCTTTTTAAAAATAATTGATTCTATTTCGACATCCGCAAAAAGGAGAGGGAAAAAAAAGCCAAATTCCTAAAAGAATATTATGAGGAAAACCGAAGCTGCATTTTTTTGATAGGGTGTCTCCTTCTCATTGCACTCATGTATTTTTTAATTTCTCTCTCTCTCTCTCTTTTGTTTTTTTCTTTTTTTTTTCTTCTGCTCTTTTCATTCTCTTTTTATGCGAATATCTAATTCTGCCCTTTCAAAATATTGACTCTTCATGCCATCTATCTTCTCTATTCTTTGCCTCCTGGGGTGAGAGTTTTGGAGCCACATAAAGATTTTGGCCTCTCTTTCCATGGATATGTATCCATTCTACGTAGATATATATGCATGCATGAAACGTACGTACGTAATATATAATAACATTTGTTGAATTATAAAAGTTTACATACACCTATAAATGATCTAAACAGACTTTAAAATTAGGATTTAGATTGAAATTCATTTGTGGCAACTGCATATATTTGAGAGAAAATAGGCAAAAAATAAGAGTTGTTTCTAGATTCTAGTAAATCTAGCTATATCATATTGTCCACATGGAAACAAGAATGTACTTGAATGATACTTGCATGTATGTGTGTGTGTATATATGTGTATATATATATTTATATATATGTAGTAGAGAGAAGAGAGAAAACTGAATGAAAGAGAAAAGAAATTCATTTTCTTTTGAAAGCACATTCAATGGCTAAATTCTAATTTCAACTTGGCCCCAGCTAGAAGCCAAGGAAATTGGAGGATATGCAATAGTACATTCTCTGAGGGGAAGGTTCTCGCTTGTGATCTTTCTCAAGAGCTCCAATATGCATCTCTTTTTTTTTTTTTTTACCCTCCTTTGTCAGCTGAAATATTACATCATATGCGAGCACTTTTTAGGTTAATTATTTCGAAATAAATTCACATTCTAATTCCGAGTATAGTCTGATAAGGTATATATAAATTGTTATATTCATCCTTTTCCAAATCAGATGCACGAAAAGTTTTAGAAAGCCAGTATACAAATGATCTAATTCTGAACTATGTTTCCTTGTGCAAAATCCCGAATCTCAAATTGCATGTTAGAGTTTACGGGGAAAAATAAAAAAAAAGGTTCTGGGATTAAGGAGGACAAATGTCTTGGTATCCGCAAACCGTAGTACATGTATATCTATATATATATATATAATTACGAGGGATAGCCATAAATTAGGCACGGTCTACCAGAGAGAAAAATATGAAGGGGTATAAGAAGTCTAAGTGGCGAGAATGGATTATTAATCACCACAAAATCAGATTTGGGCCAACAAGACCATAAACTCGAGACTGACTGGAATGGATTAAATTCCAATTGGGCCAAATCAGGAATATCCAAGGTTAATATTAATGGGCTTTTGCACTAAAGCCCTAATATTTCTCTCATAATGTGTACCGGAATTAAGTTATATCCCGATAGATCGATTCCATTGGACCACCAATGTACACATTGACCCATTGGACCACTTTGCAGTTTGCTGTTTTACCTCCTCGCTTGATGGAAATCAACCAACTAGCTAGACTTCGGATCTTCCAAGAATATGCCCTTATGGTGAACGGAGATTATGAAACTCCTTGGTTTTGCTATAAATAGACGCACCATCCTTGCAACTGTTCATCAAACCACGAGGAACTTGAGAGAGGGAAAACAATCGGTTTTCCTACTTCAAAGTCTCATTGTTAACCGTACACACAGTTCCGAATCACTGATTATGTCTTTTCAGATGTCTCCCTTCGTCCTATTCCTTCCATACTGAGCCTCTTCAGTTTGTCCTTCGGCTTTTGTATCCCTAGCTCTTCTAACTCCGGCCCCCGCTAGCGGTAGAGGTGCACCGGTCAATTACGGGGCATTTACTCCTTTGGCAGAGGGCTAAATAGGGGAATGTGACGAGCATTTTCACGATTATGGCCCGCTGCCAAAGGAGATTTGCCCGGCAATTCACCGGTGCAATTGAGAGGCCTTCCCGGCCAATTCCCCGCCAGCACATCTTTAGCATTCTCGATCCCTTTCGGCAGGGGAAAAAGAAAAAAAAGAATTAGGAAAACTGTTTCTCTCTCTCTCTCTCTCTCTCTCTCTGTTTTTTTTTTTTTGGCAATATCGATTACTATAGTCACTTGCAACCACGATTCTCCTTTGATTTTTCATTTCATTTTATGTAGTCCTTAGGAAATATGAATCACGCATACAGAGGTGTATATTTATTATACACGTAGACAACTTATAAGTGGAGGAAAATTGAATCCAAATGGCAAAAGAGGGAAAATTAACCAACCCGTTAACCAATTGCCGAAGTTTTTACGATCTATATACACATAGTAGCTTGTAAGTGTTCTATGTGTCAGTCTACTGATAACAGGTAAAAATCGGTCCCGGACCTGAAACCTTTCTATCAAAGAGCTAGCTAGATGTCGCTGTTAAAGTTCCATCCCCCACGCTCTAGCTCGTATTGAGCTCAGGAGACATCTCTTAAATTTCGAATCATTCTTATAAACCCACAGTTTTTATTGAATTTTTTCAACGTGAGATTTTAACTCTCAACACACGTTGAAATTTTAACTCTTAACATACATGGACTTGAACATCCACCCTTAAAAACTGATTACGAGCCGGACATTTTCATAACTACGAGGTGCACTTCTTCTTCCACACTGGAGGCAAGGGGGATCATCGACTAAAGCGAGGCAGGTTTTTCTCTTCCGCACTCAAACTAAAACTTTCCATGAGTTCTGCACTCATACCAACTAATATGAGGTGCACTTTATCTGCTTCAAAACTAGACTTGACGTTGTGTGAGTTCATATAGACACATGACTTGTTCAGAAACCATATTAAATTTCCATAAGGTTTATAAGTGATTGTACTCACATTTCCATTCAAAAAATTTGAGTCGATAGGATTATGAGTCTAATCATGCTTATAAACTCATGTACTATTAAAACAGGAACCATACCCTTGTAGTCGAGTTCTCAGTTGGGTATCATATATGTTGATGGGCTCTTAGGCCCTCATCGCTCAAGACTTGAATAAGCTGTGTGGACTAGAGGCATCGCAGCTGCAGCTATCAATGGGTTCACACTAATTACAGAATTTGGTCAAATCAGATTCTGACTACACTTTTTTTCTTCTTTTTCTTTTTTCTCCACTATGTGATGACCTGATATTCAAAAATTTAAGGGACCTTAACTAATTCGATTAGGGTTGATCTATTAAGAAGTAAAAGCTTCTTTAGTCATGGATTTTCTTTATTTGCAAGATTTAAACCCGATATCTTACTTAAGATCATAATGTTACTACGGTTCCAATATTTAGTATGAAAGCTATTATTACAGCTCCAACATTAATTTGTCGTCTGAATCATTACAACACAGAGTTTAAAAATGGAGACTGAGCATCGTGATAATGCAAAACATACTTCTTCAGGTATTATATCCAAAACAAAATTAGAGCTTTTATATTACGATCAAGCACCATCTTTTTTATTAACATAAATTGTTATTTATCAAAAGAGAGCTGCGATTTGAAGATAAATACATGATTATGAGAAATTGGAAAAGCAAGACGTTTAATGGTCATTGGCAAGGTGTTTTTTTATTGCCAAGCTATTGAAACGAGAACATTGGATATGAAACCATTTGACCAAAATGGAAATATCCAAGGGCAGCTGCTTAATTGGTCGGTGAATTAATTAATGAATAAAATTCTTTTTATTTTTCTTTTTGGCCAATAAAATAAGAAAATCAAACATGCAAAACAATATAAGTGTCTACACATTAATTTCCCAAGGCACGGGAAATCAAAGTACACGGGGAACAGGAAACGCAGACGGGCAAATTGTCATGAAACTTCGTAGTTGACTAGAATTAATTAAGGTCAGCAGCTCTACAAATCTGTGCCATGAAACTATAATTAATGTACAAATAGGATTTGTTGTTCGCTTGGTCAGCAAAGTGCTAGGAATTCAATGAGCTTATTCCTTAATTTTGGCAGTTTACCGATCAACTACCAGAGCTCTTCAACATAATTAAATAATTATATATATGAGTTATATTATTTATTTGTTTTGGCTGATTAGGATACAAATATGACATTCGATAATTAATCACCAACAAGTAATTTTAATATTTTGTAATTGCTTAATTTACAATGTCATCAAGGGTGGTACGGTGTGATTAGTCCTAATGATGATTAATATATTGATTGGACTATAGAGACGTTTACCAACTCATATTCAAGTAAATTATCATAAAGAAAAGTTCATTTTTTTCGACTGCAAAGGAGGTCTAAATATCCAGTACAATAATATAAAAATTCTAATAATTAATAAAAGAGTACGAGTAGTTTCAAGACGAGAATCACCTCTAAAATCTCTTGATTATTAAGCGAAAGTGTGCACTACTATACTATATCCTATTTATCATGAAAACTCATTTTTAAGTAGGGTCAACTTGATTAATTACATGTAAAAACATAAAGTAATAATCACTTTCGATGCCCCCATATAAGGGGAATTTTGACTTCAACTCCTGAGGTCTTTGATGTCTTTTCTCTCGTGTATTTCAAAAACCACCAAGTCCCTGTAACCGAAAAAGAATGGGGGGGGGGGGGGGGGGGGGGGGGGGGGGGGGGGGGGTGGTTGGGGGTTGGTGGTGAAGGGGAAGGGGAAAGGAGAAGTCCCCACGAGATCAAATTTAATTAGAGCTGATTTTATTATTAATTATTGGTTTTCAGCGCCATTAAGTATATCAATATTGTACTTGAATATATATGATCACCTATACTATCGCCTGCTTTTAAGTGAGATAATTACCTCGATTAAGGTGAGTTGGAATCAGGTCCAACTGTAGCTATGGGATATCCAAATATTTGAAGGAATGCATTAATTTAACATAATGACAAATTATAATTTCATATTCTCACCAAAAAAAAAAGGATCATATTTGTCTTTACTTTAGGACGACGATGCTTGGTGAGGGAATAACCTTTCAGAAGATTGACATTATATTGTAATCTTCATAAACAACTGACTAAGTACCAGTGATACTATTCACATTATTTAATAATGCTGCGGGGTTATGGTGCAGTATAATGGCACAATCTTCTCCTGAAATCAATATGTTGTAACTTCGATTCTAGCCAATAATTAAATTCCTGTCATCCTTTACTTCTCTTTTCAATTACTAAACTGGTGATCTCTATGAATCACAAACTTTCGTTTAGTATCAATAAGTTGCGACTTATAATTCTCGTTAATGAAATCGCCATGTTTCTTTATTTCTTTTTTCATTTCTAGATTGATGACTCTATCATAACTTGATGATGATGAAGGAGAAAACTCTCAATTACCATACAAGCAATACTACCATAGATCCCATATAAAAAGGTTCTGAGGGGTGGAACGACAGTGGAAGCTGAGACAGATGGCAGAAGTAAAATCAAGAAGTTTGAAAAGATAAATGACAAGCTATCTGTTCAAGTTCATTGGGATTATGACATATGAGCTCCGACTACATATATGACAAGTGAAAATTAGCGCGGTACCAACATGGCACTTTAACTAGATATGTTGACCCATAGCATGCCAAAACAGAGATTGAGAGTTGCAAAATGCGCGTAATGTAAGTCTCGCCTACGCCTAGTATGAGAGTACGTAAAAAAAAAATCCATCTTTTGGTTGCCGGTTGGTAACCTCAGAGCAAGAGGGCAACAGCATGCCCATTGTTAGTCGTTGCTCATGAGCGCATAATATGGATCCATACGTGTATATGTAGTGGAAATTTAATATATCATGAATTAACCTTAATGTCTTCCTAAAAGAATCGAACTAAACATAAAATTAAGTATGGAATAAAACTCAGCTAGACAAGAGAAAAAATGGTGTAGTGCAGTAACGTATGTTTTTACCTATTAATTAAGATGTTGCAGGTACGATTATCATCGTGGGATTACACGTGCTTCTTTTATTAAATATTTAATATTACTATTACATTGTATTAGACTCATGAGACTCTCTTATGATCAAAAAAAATTAGGCTAGACAAATGAGGGGTGCTTTTTTTCTCGGTAATCAATGAATATCCATTGATTTACAAAACGGATACAAAAGAAAATGTACAAGAGGGTAAATTACGAAGACAAAAAAATATATCAACTCTATCAAGATCACTGCAAAGGAAAATATATGTAGTTAAAGCACATCGAATAAACATAGATAGTACAATTATAGAAATCATTCTAGTTGATGTAATCCGTTCTCAAACTCTTCCAACTATACTCTATATGGACTCCCAGTAAAAATCGAAAAACAAAGCCATAGTGAAATTCATATACAAACTGCTACTACTGTGGAAATATAGAAGTAAAGTCAAGATGAGAAATCCTTCCAAGATCAAAACCTTTAGATCTAATCAAAGTCCTAAAATGCCCGATGCAGTCAAATTAAAGCAGTAAGACTTTCATGATCTATTCAAACGAGCCATTGCGAAACCAAAGCAGCCCTACTTTCAAATCAAAGCTTATTAATATAGATAAGGTCCTTAGTTTTATTAATTAATACATTATAAATCGATAGATATTTTCAGGAGCTCCAATCTAGAAATATCCTTTTCTCCCCCTTTCTTAGCCCTTAATTAATATTGAAAGTGACCTTTTCATGATAAATCATGGACTACATCGATTTCATATATATCTTATCGAAAGTGCCAAATGGGTTTAGCTGATATTCACTCACAAGCAACATCAAAAAATTAGGACTTGGCTCTCTCTCACGACTGCAATAATGCTTCGGAGCAATTCCAGCAAGGTGTTACTTAGAAGCAATTACAGAAACCTTTTTTTATTTTTAATGAAAAACTAGTACTTGTGCATTAAGGTCAAGCATATATGTAAATTAAAATTATCAATTTGACACATCTCATATAATATATATGTATATATATATATATATCTGTGCGTGAAAGTATTCAGGATATATTAAAAAATTTACCTAGAAAGGGACCGTCTATCGTATTTGAGCGAGTAACATTTAATCCTAATCAAACAATAGTTAGATGAAAGCACAAATGCTATGTGAGTTGCTATATAAAAAGCCAAATACAAGGCTTTTTGTTAAGCGTTGGATATTATATAATGTCACGTGGTATATACATTATTTAAAAGACCTTGCCAAGTGGCATGAGCAGAGCGTTCGATGTCCGAATGTTTTATTATGCATAGTCACCAAACCCGTCCACGTAACCAGCACCCGAATGTTCTCATTTAGTACGGCACTTTCTGGGAAAGTATAAAATCATTAATCAGCTTCACACGGACGCGGACGCGGACGCGGACACGGACAATATGAAAGTAAAAGTAAAACATTAACGATTGGGAAAACCGTACTACATTCAAAATGACCGAAAATGCATGGAACACGTGGGAAATCAAAGCTCACTCTCTCGTAATAAAGCACAAAACTCTGAGGGCAGTTTCGTAACTAGGCCCGTTATATATAGTAAGTCCCCTGCAGGTTTCTTTCCCCAATTATTACACGCGCAACCGTTAAAAGGCTTTTTGCATCTCTCTCTCTGCTTCAGCCGCCATTAATGGAGCACGCAGAAGCGATCGTGAGTCTCCTAGATTCATGCTGGTTTGAGCAGGAGATCTTCGCGAAGAGGGCTCCTACGTCGTCATCTGGGTCGATTGTCCTAGATCGGGATCAAGAAGTCACAGAGCGATCATCGGAATCAAGAATTGAAGAGATCACCCGGGTCTCGTCGGCCCTATCGAGGTCCATGAGCGACCAGCTAAGCTTGCGGGCGAGCTTACTGTCGGATTCGCCATCGCCCAACTCGGTCCTTCGACCGCTGGCCCATCTCCACCCGGTTGAGTCCGGGAAGGAGATCTCAGAGGAAGCTTTATCCGGATTCCAGAAACAGGGGACTGGTGTATCTGTGAATTCACGGCAGAGCAAGAGGTGGGACGACCGGAGGAGGATGAAGAACAAGAAGGCTCTCAGCAAGAGCCTGTCGGATCTCGAGTTCGAGGAGCTAAAAGGGTTCATGGATCTTGGGTTCGTCTTCTCCGCGGAGGACAAAGATTCGAGCTTGGCTTCGATAATTCCCGGGCTGCAGAGACTGAGGAAGAAAGACGAGGAACATAAAGAAGAAGAAGAAGAAGAAGAAGAAGAAGAAGAAGAAGAACAACAACAACAACAACACGGAGATGCACAAGTCGATCATCAGGAATTTCAAGAATCCGATTCATCTTCGACGATTTCGAGGCCTTACCTTTCCGAGAGATGGGATTGGTTAGACAGGAGGAAGAAGGAGGAGAGACCGCTGGTGAATTGGAACTTCCCGACCTTAAGCAACGAGACCGCCATGAAAGACAATCTCAAATGGTGGGCACATACTGTTGCATCGAACGTCAGATGACGTCTTAATATTATACAATTACAAATAAAATGTAAATATATACATATATATGGCAGAAGACTTTTCCAAATCTTGATTCCATGGTTTCGGGACTATTAAGACGTCAAATATTTGTACAGAAAAAACTCTTCTTGATTTACGGAGGAGAAGATGATTTGTTATGCAACCTCAGCAATTTGTTCATGAATTTTGAATGATGGCTTCTTTAGAAATTGTTTTATGTAATGTATGTTTGATTTGGTCCTCCCAGAAGAACGACTCATGTGAAAGGCGTTGATCGGCAGAAGCCTTTTCAACCCCGCACAAAAGGATAGCAAAAACGATTAAAAAACTTGGTTCTTTTGATTGTCTAATTAAAGTGCGAGAAATAATTTAATATAGTCGTGGCATACATTACCTCATAATAATTTAATAAAAAAAAGTACTTAATCGTCCACGAATGCCATTACTCACATAATTACGTGCCAAACAAGTATTTTAGTACTGAACTATTACGGCGCCACGTACTCCCATGGATAGATGAGATAGATTTTGAAAGTTAATAGTTCGGGATTAACAAATTTTCATAACAAGGCGAGTTTTGGTCGACTTTGTTGCGATACAAGCGGAGTGGTTTTGCCAAATGAATTCGACTTGTGGGTTCGTCATACTACAGTAACATATGCTCCAACACAAGTGCAGAGACTTCCCCCAATTTTAAAGTCTCTGTTAAGGGGTGTCTCGCATCAACGATGACGAAATCAACCGAAACCTGGAGAAGGGACCGAAGTTTAGTTGCGCTCAGAAAAACGGGTTTGCCACAACAATTATGAAGTTTGTTGTAGCGATGGGAGGCTTTCATGTAACAACTTGTGTTTTTGTTGCAGGATTGCAAGTCGGTCACCAATTCTTGTTTCCGTTTTGGACGTGATTTTGTGTAATCTTAGAATATATTCAAAGGAGATATTTCTAGAGATAATCTAGAATGTTATGGGTATGTTCTTGTATGTATAAAAAGGGAGTGAGTCTTGTACTGAAAGGAACAACGTTGCGAGGGATGGTGAGTGTTAGGTGAGATCTTTCGGGAATCTCTAGGTAATATTTTCTCTGTAACTCAAGAGTTTTAGAGTGAGAAAGGTGAGAGAATTGAGAGGTCGGAAAGACTGTTCTGACAATATTATCTCACTACCATTATACATCTCAATTCTAACTCTACCCACCTCGACAATATTACATGTCTGGTTATAAGAAAAAATTTGATCTCGTTAGGAAGTCTTGATGCTCTTGTTACAAGTACAGGGGTCAAGGTAGAGGTTTGAAGGTCTCGAAGGGAGCTCTCGTGCTGATGATGAGGGTGTTACAAGAGCAGTTATATGTTTAGCAAAGTAAAGCCAGTACTATGACAACGTTCGAGAGGTCGACTCCGAAAGAAAAGTACTTGGGCAATCTTGGCCTGTGAAGAAACCTGTGAAGAAGGTGGAGTTCTTGATGGAAAACCCGGAGACTCTCGAGACTTAGCCTGTGATGGTAGATGATGTTCAAATGGGAAGGTCTGAGGGGAGACAACACTCTCTATGGAACAATTCGTGTACAAGAGACAGGTAGATAGAGCATGTGAGACCGCAAGATCTTTTCGAGCTTGCAGAGTTGGTGGTCTTAGGTAATGCCACAGTTGGGGATACGACTTGTAGACGAGTTAGCTTGGGAATGAGCATAATAGGAAAGCTGAGGAAGACCGGAACCTCGGAGATGTCCAAGGGTGGCTTGGACTTGAGCAGCACGCGTGCAAGGTGAGGTAGGGCCCAGTTGGAGCTGCGACGGAGTAGTCGAGTGGGAGGTTGATCATGCTTAGTTGAATGTGAGCCAAGGTGGAGATTTATTAGAGGTGTCTCACATTAAGTCTAGAAGATTCGAAGACCCAAAAACGATGATGAAATCAATCAAAACGAGGAGAATGACCAAAATTGAGTTGTGCTTAGTAAAATGGGTTTGCCGCAGCAATAATGAAGTTTATTGCAGCAATGAGAGGTTTTGTCGTAGCAACTTGTGGTTTCGCTGTAGTAATGCTAGTCGGTCGGCAATTCTTGTTTCCGTTTTGGGCGTGATTTTGTGTAATATTAGAATATATTCATAGGAGATATTTCTAGAGATATTCTAGAATGTTATGGGTATGTTCTTACATCTATAAAAAGGGAGCGAGTCTTGTACTCAAGGGAATAATATTGCAAGAGTTGGTGGTGTTGGGCAAGATCATTCGAGAACTTTCTCAGTAATATTTTTTCTGTAACTCTAGGATTTTAGACTGAGAAATGTGAGAGAATTGAGAGGTTAGGAAGACTCTTCTTGGTGAGGTTCAGGTCGGTAAAGGGGCTTGGAAAACACAAGAGATATCTCAATTGTAATCTCTAGTTTTTCGGTCTAGTGGATACTCATGCTCTGTCGTGGATGTTTCCCTCCATTTGAGAACTTTACCACGTATCTTTGGTATCGTTTATTATTCGATTTCTTGTTATTCTAATATCGTTTGGACTTCTTTGGAACAACAACCACCATATAGAATGAAGTTTTTTACAATAACACTACAACAAAAAAGGCTTACGCCGACTTTTTTGGGGCGATACATAGATAAACGTCACCAAAAGCTTGATGCCATGGGGTTTGGGGCGACTCGTAAGCAAATGTCACCTAAAACGTGCTTTAAACGATCCATAGATAAATTTCAGCCACACAATAGTAATGAAAAGATGGGCCTAGGACAACTCATAGATAAACGTCGCCTAAAACGTGCTTTAGATGACCCCTAGCGTACGTTGGCCCAAATAGTTGCAGAAAGATCAACCTACACTGGCGTTTGTGGAAATGTAGCAACAAAGTTATTATGAGACGACTTTTTCTTATTGATCGGGAGGTTTAGTCGCCTAAAATCCTAAAATCTTAAAATGCTGAAACCATAAAACTATAAGATTAACAGTTTGTTAACCCATGCAGTAACATCGCCCCCTCATATCTATGATGACGTTTTTGTAGGTCGTCAGAAGTCAGTTATTTCAAATTTTTTGTCGAGTCTACTGTTAGCAACATATCAGTTTGTTCACAGACGGTAATTCATTATATGTCAAGCCAGCACTGGATGGTCAGGATGCCAATTTATTTAAGTACCTAATTGATAGATTAATGAAATTGCCCATAAGTATTGTCTCTCATTATCTCCCACTTTGAAAACTCATTAGAAGAGCGTACATGATTGTACTTGCAGTGTATGCAATAAGCTTATTGAATTTGTAATTAAATATTTCACGTATGACAGACGGTAATTCATTATATGCTTGTACTTGCACCGTCTCTCTTTCACAATTCTGTTGGAGTTGCTAAATTATTCATATTCAAGCGAAGTAATCTCCCAGATTCCCATTACTAAGCCAATAAGACTAATAGAGCTTGAAAAGCTTTCGATGAAAGGTATTCGGACTTTATTGCTCATATTTGGAATGTTCGGTTGGGTTTAGAGAGTAATGGATTCAATCAGTTCGGGACTATGAGCACCACACATAGTACATGATTGGTTTTTCTCATTTCCTACAACTTGGTACCATCAGTTTGCATTAAAGCATCGTTTATCATATTATCAATGGTTACCCATGGTGAGAGATCAAGATTGAGTTATGGCATTGATGTGTACTTGCGTCTATTGATTGAGAGGTGAAATAGTTATGGGTTGGAGTTGATGCCTCTACATCTATGAGTTTCACTTCATGAGCTTCCCTCCTTTGGACCATCAACGATTTCCTAGCACATGCTAATCTCTCAAATTGAGTACCAAAGGTCATTTGACTGCTGACCTAGTAAGTCGTGAAGAAATTTGGCTTGTGCAAGACCTGAATAACGTGATGTATACTTTTGGTACTTTGATTATAAATTATTTCCGCTTCCATACCATGAATAGGGAGAGGTCTCATAAATCTCAAAATTGTGTGATGGTTCTTGCTGATGGCGAACTATATTACGGACATTATGCTAGTATGATCGATTTGGGCTATTATGGTGATTTTTGGGTAACTACGTTTAGATGTCATTGGGTTGACATTAATTCATCGAGAGGTTTGTATACAAATCTCACGAGATTTGTGCAAGTATGTTATGTTTGGATTTTAGAGTGATTTTTGGGTGACCATATTTAAATGTGATTGGATGTACCTTAATTCCTTGAGAGGTTTGTATACAAATCTCTCGATGTTTGATATATGTATATCGACGGATTAGAAACTCATTTAGAAGGTGATATGAAATGGTCACTTATGTATGTGTGTGCGTGTGTTTTTTTTTCTGATTTTTGTTTTTAGTTGGAGTGTCCATACTTGACTATGCTTTTCCTTTATAACTTTATTTATGTATGTAATAGATTAAACTCAAATTAATTGGTTGTACTGTTGGTAGTAGACATTGGTTAGATGAAATCATATATATAGCAAACATATATAATCTGACAATGGATGGGGAAGTAGTTGTCATTAGGCGAAAGGGATTCGTTTCACCAAATTGCATGTGTGTAAGCTTGTTGTCACCTAGCTGATAATATGCGAATTGATCAAAATTTTCAACAGTCACCAATCTGACAACTTATTGACAACTTGTTAACAAGTCTTGCACAACCCATAAAAGCGTCGCCCAAAGTCTTGAATTTTTTTTTGAAAAAATTAAAATGCCAGGCAGGAAAATTCTTGCCTAGCCAAAGGACTTTATGTCTAACTTTCCTTAAGAAAAAATCCTCCCATCAAAATAGGATATAGCATAGTAGCATACGACACGCTTGTTGACCTAGAAGTATCAGGTTAGATATCCAGTGTGATTACCTATGAACCTTTTATTAGTTATTTAAGATTTATCTTTCATTGTATTAGGCTTTGTGCCTCCTTTATTACCGAAAAAAAAAATCCTCCCATCTTCTTCCTTTTTTCCCGAAGTCTGTGACCCTTTCATCTTCTTCACTTGAAAAATCCATCGCCTCCAAAAAAAGAACCCTAGAACTTCTCCCCTTCCTTCCTCAAGTCATTGCCATTTTCAATCCCTCCTCTATCAACAACCAGCAGCGCCGCCACGATGGTTTCTAGCTCAAGCTCAGCACCTCGGCCACTTGCACAACCATCCAACACCATCTCCGACGAGCTTCGCCTGAGCTTTCTCCTGCGCTTCCATTATCGCAAGGGACTACATTTGCAGTGCATCGAAGTCCCCTGCCCTTCCTCGTGTACGCTGATCAAGACTGTAGTGTTAACCCTCGACGCCACTACCCTCCACTCATTCCTTAGTTTGTTGCCGAGCTCAAACTCCTCCTTTAGAGCTACTTGGAGCTCCAGCGGTCCTCTGATGAGTCCGACCTCGAGCCCTACACCTGAGTATCGAGCTAAGTCCCTCCCACTCTAGGTTCTTCTCACTCTATCTCTTTGTCGATCTCCGTCATCGTCTCTATCTCACAGCTTCGGAGCCTCAACCATTACAGCTATAACTCACGATCCTCGGTACTCCGTCTCGTCCTAGAGCTACGCCCGCTAAGCTCGTCTCTGATGACTCATATCATTTCCTGTCCCAAGCTATAGTGTCTAATCTCAGCTCCCTAATAGGCCTTGGCTTAGTGCCTTCCTAATCTCCTTCCGTATAATGGCTCAGTTGGGGATAAGACGAGACTATGTGAATTTTTTGGCCCCGAGCTTGTCTATCCATGTGTGGACTGAATTGCCTTTTTTTTTCAGTTGTTGATATGATGAAGCAGGAGAATCTTTGTGCCTCCCAAGGAGGAAGAGGATGATATAGTCGAACATCGAGCTTTACAACAAAAACTCCATCAAGAGGCAGAGGCTCAAGTAGAAAGGGAAGAAGAAAATAGAGTCGAACAACGAGCTCTACAAGAAAAACTCCGATGGAGACGGAGGCTGCGGCTCGAGAGAAGGCTCTAGAGGCGATGTTATTGAAGCTTATCGACTAAGTAATAAGATCGTGTTGTATGAGTATGACAGATTTTCAAGTTGTTGGGATTATTATTGGTAATATTTATGTTGTTGTTAAACTTGTGACACTGGCCTAGTTTGGTCGAGATTGTAACATTATGTTTGATAATTATGATGCAATAATAATTTTCGACATAATTATGTGATATAATTCTTGAGTTTACATGCATATTTGTAGTAATTATTTGGGTTTGATTAAAATAAGTTGCACCATAGTATCTTGAACCTGATAACAAACTCACAGCTTGTTGACACACACAAAAAAAAAGAACCATTGTCAGCCAATCTATCAACAAGCTAACAACTTGTTAAAAGATTGCCCACTCCATTAAGGTGATTTTAGGCCGACATAAACATAGATCGTCCCATGTTGATGTTGGTGTTAGAAAACCGAGCACGTGCGCATCGGAAAGTTTAATTACGGTAAAAATCAAATTTTTATCGCGTGCTCGTTTAATCAAAAACTTCAAGATCACATCTTCACATAAGAATCGTCTTCTAAACGAATAGATAACATCACACAATGAATCCATAAGAAAAGTTACGAACTTTTCACTAACCTTATTGATTCGAGTCGATCAAATTAGCCGTCCAAGTGTTCGGCCTCTAGCTCGTCCACACGAGCACGTCTCCACCGAGATTAGACTCCTCTCGACCCGTACACTCCGATCTAGGTCACCGATCTCTAACGGAATCGTCACGGAATGAAAAGATCTCTTCAAGGACCCCAAGGACAACACCGAAACGCCGAATCGGATCCGAGAAGAACTCCGATCAGCCTTGGGAGTTCACGACAACAACTGTTCAGCCGTCTCTCCTCTTCCTCTCTTTCTAATATTAGGGTTTTCGATCAATTAACCTCTCTCGTTAACCGTAAGAACATATCTATATATATTCTTACCCTATGGACTAAAATGCAATTATTAATTAATCCGAATTAATTAATAAATCACAAATGAGTCCTCACAATTTAAGTCATCCAATGCCTTGCCCTTATAGTTAGAAAGAAAGATTAAATAAGTTCTCGACACGAGTTTCCATAAATAGACAATCTATTTACAGAAACTCTCTAAATAAGGAAACTATCGTATTTCCTTAATTAGATTTATCCTTGATATTGAACTCGGCTTCAGGATGTGCTAGCACCCTCGCAACCACATTGCAAACCTCGTTCGATAATTAATTTCTAATTAAATTCCTTAATTAGAATTAATTCTTTTCGGTTTAGACACGCTCAATGTGTGTGACTAACTAGGTTCATTATCAAATGGCAATGGGATTATAGTATCAACTCATTTGATACTACCAGAAACTCTTTCTGTAACCGAAAGCATAATTCCCAAAATGCCCTTGGTTCCCAAAGTTCACGAGTGACACCTCGCAACATATCGTGACAATCCAAAAGATGACGAATGTATAATTGGAACATTCTGATGAACCTCTAATCGTATATACCATGCACTGAATCCTTTCACTACAAGATCTCGATCTAGCTAGAGCTACGGTAAATGCCAAACTCTATAGCCGATCATATGGACTCTCTAATTTCATTCTTAGATCCGTAACACTTGAACAGAAACTCCTTTCTATTCAAGTCTATCTACCCCTGTCGAGGATTTCTCGATCCAGAATAAAACTCATATCCATAGGACATTTTCCCTGTTTACTCAGGTTAGTGAATCCCGTCTTGATCAGACACCTAACTCCAAGTATAACTAACTAAGACCACTATCTGCTGAATACTCACGCTAAGCACAAATACATTAGCAGTAGCAAATCCTAATTACCTATACTTGAGATAGCGTTCCATCTCAGGTCTAAGGACTATATGCACTAATACGATCCAGATAACATTCATTGACATTAGTAAATTACCGTATGAATGTTATCTGCACGTCACGTTCGACTACTTATCATATAAGTATCCACATATCTGTCATGATAACAGTTATCAAATAGCATGAGAATCACTACTCCATCTTCATTAGTATCTATATACTAATCATGGAAACAGATAGAGGTGACGATATATCTAGAGAAATAATGTCCAGTTAAGTCTTCTACGATCGTGAACAATTTAAAGATATTCTTACCGAATTACTTCGTTACTCATATTCTTAACTCTTAAGAATGAAGTATTCAAAATATCTTAAGGACTTTATTCTAATAAACATAGACAATATATGAATAATAGAATAAACTTTATTGCCATAAAAGGAATTATTCAAATACATAAATCAAGCTCTAGGGCATATCACTAACAGTTGGCGACATCTGCTAAACGTCGATGTAGGTTACTCAAGGCTGACATTAGCATGGGTAGTCACAAGGTAGTCATGCCCGATGTTTACCAAATATCGCCACAGTTAGGTCTAGGGCTACTCATATAAATGTTACCCTAGGTGGTCCTCTGCCAACTAGGGGTTATATCATCTCCTGTTATGGGTTGGCACAGACAGGTCTCTGGTGACGTTTCTTATAAACGTCGCAAAACCCTATCCCGACCGGACCTTAGACGATCCATAGCTAAACGTCGGCATAAACATCGCGAGACCTATCACGACGCCTTTATGGGAAGCCCTAGGTCCCAACATGGGTCGTCCTAGACCCTTTTCCTTGTATATCGATTACATTCACCATCCATCCATTCGCACATCAACCGGTGGCACTGTGGTAGAGCGTTGACTTTGTATGTAAAAGATCGCAAATTCAATCCTCGGTTGAGCTCAAGTTGTTGAATCGATTGCTCTATATATTTCCCAATAACTTCCCAGGCCGTCTTCTTCACTATGTATTAGACACATTTACAACTTCTTTTACAGCCTTCATGGGAGATTATTAACTAACAATCATCATAGACTAATTGCGTCAATGAGAATTTAATTGAGAAAGAGAGGGATTTAGGGTTGTCTTCAAGAACTTTCCGGGGAAAGCCGTCTCGGGTTTTCCATATCATTGTTTTATGATTTGAATTTTCATAGCTTTTGTTGAATATAATTATATGGGCACTAACAATTGAAAATTGACATGATTGTCAACTTCCACTACAGCGTAAAATCCCAAAGTTAAGGTGGATTCCATCTGGCTACCTCCCTTCTTAAAGGGCTAGAATCTTCTTTTATTATGTTTAGATTTGCAACTCCACCTCATATATTGTCGCTTTTTCCAGGTGTTTAAATTAACTCTTTGTAATTCACCCAAAAAAAGAAATCTCTTTGTATAATTATTTGGATAGATGTACCGATGCGTGTGACATGCTCCGATAAGATAATCAGTTGAAATCTATATGTGATAGTTAAATCACGCAAAACATTTTCTCAAGTATATATGCTCAAAACGTAAATCTTCAATCACTCATTAAAAATTCAAATTTAATACCAACGAATTAATCCCTTTCTTGAAAATGTAAAAGCACTTGGAAAATGTAAAAATTTTGACAATTTCCATATGACATTACAGTAATACTCCTATCAGAATTAAAAAAGAAAAAAATATTGTGCAATGAAAGAAGTTTGACTTTTACCGATAATAGAAGCTTTTATGGAACGAAAGTTAGTAATAGAATATATAAATTTCTAGCTTTAATTAATATAATAATAACATAATAATATTGCAGCATGCCTAGGCAAAACGTTTAGTTTAATCAAAAAGTTATTAGGAAGGAAAGCAGAGAAAGATGCGATGGAGAGACATTTTAAGGAAGTCGCCACTTAAAGGGGAAAAAAATAAAATAAGGAAAACAAATAATAGCTAAGCTTTTTTTAAGTTAGTGGGTGAAATAATTTTGGACTTAATGTATCGTTGAGTGGTCTCTCCACGTACGGCATTTTTCTACTTCTTGCTTTACGATTTTAATTTCATACCCCAATTTGGCCAATTTTAGAACACTGGTCATTTTGTCTAAAGCTTTGCATATGATGATATTGTGTGACAACTCTATTTAGAGAATTGCTAATAAGATAAATGATACCAGGAAAAATGTAAAAGAAAATTAACTAAATAGCAAATTGAGCTCCAAATGGATAGACTTTACTAGTAATGCAGGAGTTCGAAATTTATTAAAACACCCCTTTTGTCCTGAGCCAAAACGACGTTCCAACTTGATTAATCTCAATCATATTGTTGAGAATATCCACGATCTCACTGGAAATTTTTTTTTTCTATATTTCGATTAGATAAAATGATTTCATATAATTATACTTCATAAATAAATACATTTATTTAACATTGGTTTACAAATATATTTTTTCATTCTTGATAATATAATTTTCTTAAAATTTCTAAATGTTATTGACAATTATCGTCAATGAAGTATTTACTATATTGTAATCCTCGCATCAAGTGTATATATCATATATGGTAACAAAGATAGTGTTAACTTAGTATATACTAATGATCATACATTGTTTCTAATATGGAAAAGAATTTACTCTGTCTTAAGTAATTCTAGTTATTTTGCATTTCGTTGTAAATTAACTTTTGAACATTTATATACTTCTGGAGAATCTGCATAATAAAATATGTTCTTAATTTACTTGTAATCTATATATATATATATATATATATATATAAATTTGTATCCCACCCTATTAAATATGGGTAGAATAGTAAATTTTTAATAAATTAGTATCTTATATTGAAATTGAATAATATTAATTGTCACCAAAAAAGGAAATTGAATAATAGTAATTATTATTTTAATTAAAGAAAATATATCCAAAAGAAATATTAAAGAAGAATTCTAATCACTTATGCTTATTTTATAAAAAAAAATATTTTTTATTAGTAAATTCTAATCATTTTTTGTTATTTTATAAGCAATTGCTATTTTATATGTAAATGAATATACATAACTTTAGAGACATTAAGAATTATTAAACTTTTAAATCTCTCTTTGAAGTGATTAGTCATTTTATCTAAAATTATTCAAATTTACAAAACTTAACATATGAAATATGAGTGAGAGAAAGACAGTTGTGAATACTTAATATTAAAATTTTATGAACTTTGTGATTAGTAATCTTTCATTAATAATAAACTAGCTAAGAATTTTGTTTTTATTTTTGGATTTTATAATTATTTTCTTATAAATTGAATTGATAATTAAGATCTTTTTATGAATTATTTTACATGAATTATTTGCTCATGAACTCTTCAATTAATGTTATTTAGCATGGATATGAAATTTATCATATTAAAGTTTATATAGTATAAGAACAATTTTTCTATTTTCTATATATTAATATAAATTATATATTAATATTAATAATTGTCTTCTAACATTTCATAATAAATTTTCTTTACAAAATCCATGCAATGCACGGGTTCAATAGCCTAGTCTTTATCTTTAATAATACTATAACTGTTTTTTATGGGTTCACTTAAGGAGAAATCGACACATGTCCCTTCTTTCCTTTTCTTCATTTGATGATTTTTCAATTTCATCCCTTCTTTTGATTTCTTCTCATATATGTCAAAATAATTTTAAGCTTAACATATCATATCTTATCTTATCTTATTAATATATAAAATTTATTATTAAAACTTATTATCTTTAAATTAATTCAAAATAATCATACTCCAAATAATCTCAAAATTAACATATTATATCATGCCTCATCTTATTAAAATATAAAAATTAACAAAAACAGGTTACATTGCAGGGTCAATTAGAATATCTTTTCAAATATTTTTCTATAAACTTAGATTGTTTTTCGTTTTTATCCTTATACCTTCTTTTGATTTCTTCTCACATTCTCCAATATAATTACAAAATTAACATATCATTTCTTATCTTATTAATATATAAGATTGCATAAAACAAGTTATATCCTGCAAAAGTGAATTAGATAGTAACACTATACGGGTACTATCTGTGCGGAACCCAAAAAGTTATTTTCTAATATTTTTAATTTTTATTTAATTGAATTATAAACTATTTTTGGTGTGCATTGCTTGATATTTCGGAAACTATCTAGTTCGATGAATCTAGATTTGAGTAAGATTAGCCCATTAAGAGATCAAGCTATAGCACAAGGCTCGCACCCAGAACTTACTTAACGGGAACAAATGTTGAATCACCTAATACCAACCAACATTGGTCAAAAGTCTACTTCAATATATCACCAATTTAAGTATATCTCTTTTTATTTATGATGTTGTAAATGTCCTCATCTTTTCACGCAATGTTACGATAACTTATTGATTGAGAATAATTCTCACGTGAATATTGATTTGGTTGTGCCAATATTAAAATTCAATTTAAGATTATATATATCTTTGAGGAATATTGGCTTTTAGAAAGTATGAAATTGATTAGTATATATTTTTTTGTGAATTCGAATAATTTATTATCAATATAAAGTTCATAAGTAACTATTTTCATTACCTTCAATTATACTCTATATTGATTAGTACACAAATAAATAAAAATTAAAGAAAATTTTTTCAACCCACGGCATCATGCGGGCTGCACCCTAGTTCCATTAAAAACTCAAGGATTTAGAGAATCTCTACAATTTCAAGATGTTAAATATATCTATTAAAAAATAATAAAATTATTGATTCAGTAAAATATGTTTGATAAGCATCTATTAAGTATAAATAATTATTTAAATTGATGAATGAGAAAAGCTAATCTATTTCATGATTTCTATATTTTGTACAACATTGAAAATCATGTATTATATGAACTAAATGCAATTAATTGGTTTATGGGAAGTCCAATCTATTTCCTTTTCCTTCTATCCATCTCTATTCTTACATAGAAGAAATTCTTTGGTGATCCTATTTCATTACATGGCGTGAGAGAGAATCAAGCATATTGGAATAAATGAGGAATGCATGTTCATTACTCAAATAATATTTTTAAATTTTTACAATTTAATTGCTTCTTCTTCACTACATTTTAATAAGGTGAGATCATTTAAAATTTTCTCCATATATGGAGATTGGACATACTTTCGACACCGCATTCGTTTGTTAATGGAAATACTTTCCAATAATAAATATTGGGACTAGCTATGTGTGTCTTTCTTCATCATAATTGAGATCTTCCAGTACCAGCTCCCCCAATTTCGAGCGGCAACCACACTCTATATCATCGATTGAGGTAGTCCATTCGAATTTCAATCTTTGAAAAGGTACAACAGTCAAACAAAATCAGATTTCTCGTCATACTACACCAAGCATACTTAGGAGTTAATCTCTTAGTAATTTATGCCCGCAGATCTAAGTCTATACCCTATGACTGTCAAAGAAAAGAAACATGCTCATCAACTCCAACATGTAGTCTCGCCATTAAATTTGAATTTATAATTTCCCCGAAAAAGATGCTAGGTTCTCTAAATCTTAGCAAAAACTATTTAACTATATGCCTAATTAAGTTTCAAACTATAATTTTTAAGTTAAGGTGGATTACATCTGGCTACCTACCTTCTTAAAGGGCTAGAATCTTCTCTTATTATGTTTAGATTTGCAACTCCACCTCATATATTGTCACTCTTTCCAGGTGTTTAAATTAACTCTTTGTAATTCACCCTAAAAGAAAAATCTCTTTGTATAATTTTTTCGTTAGATGTACCGATGCGTGCAACTTATTCCGATAAGATAATCAGTTGAAATCTATATGTGATAGTTAAATCATGCACAACATTTTGTCAAGTATATATGCTCAAAACGTAAATCTTCAATCACTCATTAAAAATTCAAACTTAATACCAACGAATTAATCTCTTTCTTGAAAATGTAAAAGCACTTGGAAAATGTAAAAATTTTGACAATTTCCATATGACATTACATTAATACTCCTATCAGAATTTTAAAAAAATCTTGTGCAATGAAAGAAGTTAGACTTTTACCGATAATAGAAGCTTTTAGGGAACAAAAGTTAGTAATAGAATATATAAATTTCTAGCTTTAATTAATATAATAATAAATAACATAGTAATATTGCGGAATGCCTAGACAAAACGTTTAGTTTAATCAAAAAGTTATTAGGGAGGAAAGCAGAGAAACATGCGATGGAGAGACATTTTAAGGAAGTCGCCACTTATGGGGACCAAAAAAAAAGAAAAGGAAAAAAAATAATAGCTAAGCTTTTTTTTAAGTTACTGGCTGAAATAATTTTGGACTTAATTTATCTTTGAGTGGTCTCTCCACGTACGGCATTTTTCTACTTCTGGCTTTACGATTCTGGTATGACTCTGATTTCATACCCCAATTTGGCCAATTTTAGAACATTAGACATTTTTTCTAAAGCTTTACATATGATGATATTATGTGACAACTTTATTTAGAGAATTGCTAATAAGATAAATGATTTGAGGAAAAATGTAAAAGAAAAATTAACTAAATAGCAAATTGAGCTCCAAATGGATAGACTTCATTTGCAATACAGGAGGTCGAAATTTATTGAAAGTACCTTTTGACGTTAGCCAAACCGATATTCAAATTGGATTAATCTCAATCATATCGTTGAGAATATCCATGATTTCACTGGAAATTTCTTTTCTATATTTTGATTAGATCGAAGGATTTCATATAATTATACGTCATAAATAAGTACATTTATTTAATATTTATTTATAAATATATTTTTTCATTCTTGATAATATAATTTTCTTAAAATTTCTAAATGATATTCTCTAGTAAAATTCATGATATTGACAATTATCGTCAATGAAGTATTTACTGTCTTGTAATCCTCGCATCAAGTGTCTATATCATGTATAAGATAGTGTTAACTTAGTATATACTAATGATCATACCTTGTTCTAATATGGAAAAGAATTTACTCTGTCTTAAGTAATTCTACTTATTTTTGCATTTCGTTGTAAATTAACTTTTGAAACATTTATACACTTCTAGAAAATCTGCATAATAAAATATGTTTTTAATTTACTTGTAATCTAAATATATATAAAGTTGTATCCCACCCTATTAAATATGGGTAAAGTCATAAATTTTTAATAAATCAGTATGTTATATAGAAATTGAATAATATTAATTGTTACCAAAAAAAGAAATTGAATAATATTAATTATTATTGTAATTAAAGAAAATATATCCAAAAGAAACATTAAAGAAGAATTCTAATCACTTATTTTTATTTTATAAAAAAAATTATTATTTTATTCGTATATTCTAATCACTTTTTATTTTATTTTATAAGCCATAGCTATTTTATTTATAAATGAATATACATAATTTTAGAGACATTAAGAATTATCAAACTTTTAAATCTCTCATTGAAGTGATTAGTCATTTTATCTAAAATTATTCAAATTTACAAAAGTTAATATATGAAATATGAGTGAGAGAAACATAATTGTGAATACTTAATGTTAAAATTTTATGGACTCTGTGATTACTAATCTTTCATTAATAAGAAACTAGCTAGGAATTTTATTTTTATTTTTGGATTTTATAATTATTTTCTTATAAATTGAATTGATAATTACGACCTGTTTATGAAATATTTTACATGAATTATTTGCTCGTGAGCTCTTCAATTAATATTATATAGCATGGGTATGAAATTTATTATATTAAAGTTTATATAGTATAAGAACAATTTTTCTATTTTCTATATATTATTATAAATTATAAATCAATATTAATAATTTTCTTCTAATATTTCTTAATAAATTTTCTTTACAGAATCCGTGCAACGCACGGGTTCAATAGCTTAGTCTTTATCTTTAATAATACTAAAACTGTTGTTTATGGGTTCATTGAAGGAGAAATCGACATATGTCCCTTCTTTCCTTTTCTTCATTTGATGATTTTTCGATTTCATCCCTTATTTTGATTTCTTCTCATATATGTCAAAATAATTTCAAGCTTAACATATCATATCTTATCTTATCTTATTAATATATAAAATTTATTATTAAAAATTATTATCTTTAAATTAATTGAAAATAATCATACTCCAAATAATCTCAAAATTAACATATCATATCATGTCTCATCTTATTAAAATATAAAATTAACTAAAACAAGTTACATTGCAAATCAATTAGAATATCTTTTTAAATATTTTTCTATAAACTTAGATTGTTTTTCGTTTTTATCCTTATACCTTCTCTTGATTTCTTCTCATATTCTCCAATATAATTTCAAAATTAACATATCTTTTCTTATCTTATTAGTATATAAGATTGCCTAAAACAAGTTATATCCTACAAAAATGAATTAGATAGTAACACTATATGGGTCCTATCTGTGTGGAACCAAAAAAGTCATTTTCTAATTTTTAAAAATTTTATTTAATTGAATTATAAACATTTTTCGATGTGTGTTGCTTGATATTTTGGAAACCTATCGAGTTCGATGAATCCAGATTTGAGTAAGGTTAGCCCATTAAGAGATCAAGCTATAGCACAAGACTCGCACCCGGACCTTACGTAATTGGAACAAATGTCGAATCACCTAATACCAACCAACATTGGTAAAAAAGTCTTCTTCAATATATCACCAATTTAAGTATATCTCTTTTAATTTATGATGTTATAAATGTCCTTATTTTTTCACGCAATGTTACGACAGCTTATTGATTGAGAATTATTCTCGCGTGGATATTGATCTGGTTATGGCAATATTAAAATTCAATTTAAGATTATATATATCTTGGAGGAATATTGGCTTTTAGAAAGTATGAAATTAATTAGTAATTAATTAGTGCAATTTTTATGTGAATTTGAATCATTTATTACCAATAGAAAGTTCATAAATAATTTTTTTTCATTAACTTCAATTATACTCTATAGGGATTATTACACAAATAAAAAAAATTTAAAGAAAAATTTTTCAACTCGCGGCATCACGCGGGTGTTGCACCCTAATTCCATTAAAAAACTCAAGGATTTAGAGAATCTCTACAATTTCAAGATGTTAAATATATCTATTAAAAATAATAAAATTATTGATTCAATAAATTATGTTTGATAAGCATCTATTAAGTATAAATAATTATTTAAATTGATGAATGAGAAAAGCTAATCTATTTCATGATTTCTATATTTTGTACAACATTGAAAACATGTACTATATGAACTGAAATACAATTAATTGGTTTATGGAAAGTCCAATCTATTTCCTTTTCCTTCTATCCATCTCTACTCTTACACGGAAGAATATCTTTGGTGATCTTATTTTGTTACATGGCGTGAGAAGGCATCAAGTATATCAGAATAAATAAAGAAATGCATGTTTATTACTTAAATAATTAGCATTATTATTTTTAATTTTTACAATTTAATTGCATCCTCTTCGCAACATTTTTATAAGGTGACATCATTTAAAATCTTCTCAATATATGGAGATCGGACATACTTTCGATACCGCATTCGTTTGTTAAAATAAATACTTTATAATAATAAATATTGCGACTAGCTATGCGTGTCTTACTCCATCATAATTGAGATCTTCCAGTACCAGCTCCCCCAAATTGAGCTGCAACCACACTCGATATCATCAATTGAGGTAGCCAATTCGAGTTTGGCTTGTTTGGTTTCAAAGTGTGATTTTAAAATCACACTTTAACTTAATTCTATCCACAACAAAACAAAATAACTCATACAAAGTCAAAGAGTAGTCCCCATTTATACCACTCTTTTTTCCACAACAAAACAAAATAATTTATGCAAAGTCAAAGGATAGGCCACATACATAACCATTTATACCACTCTTTTTCAAAATTATAATCTAATTTTAAAATTCTACTTTGAAACTAAACACAGCATGAATCTTTGTAAAGATACAACAGTCAAACAAAATCAGATTTCTCGTCATCCTACACCAAGCATACTTAGGAGTTAATCTCATATTAATTTATGCCCGCCAATGTAAGTCTATAACCTATGACTGTCAAAGAAAAGAAACATGCTCATCAACTCTAACATTACTGCTCCGTTTGAATTCAAAGTGAAATTTTACTTTAACTTAATTATACCCACAACAAAACAAAATAACTCATACAAAGTCAAAGGGTGGGCCCCATATATACCATTCTTTTTCAAAATCAAAATCACATAACTCATACAAAGTCAAATGCTGGGTCCCATACATAATCATTTATACCACTCTTTTTCAAAATCAAAATCTGATTTTAAAATATTACTTACAAACCAAATGCAGCAGTATGGTCTCGCCATTAAATTTTAATTTATAATTCCGCCAAATAAAGATGCTAGGTTCTCTAAACTTGAGCAAAAAAATATTTAACTATATGCCTAATTAAGTTTTAAACTATAATTTTTAAGTGATTTCAGGAAAAAAAAGAAGAAGACATTTTGGATCTTCAATTTTTTATTTTTTAGTCATCTTTTTTTTCTTGTGGTTGTCCTCAACCATCCGCATTTTTGCCACTTCAATTCTAGCATTATTTTTCATTTTAATGGCAGTGATATTGATTTGAAATTTCTTATTTAATACTTTCTTCAAATAAAAATTAATATTTTAAAATTTAAAAAAAAAACAAAAGAAAGAAACAATAGCCATGTCAGGCTAAAATGGAGAGTAAAGGGACAGAGTGTCGGGCTGGCGACTACCATCCCCCCTCGAATCGACCAAGAACTCAACGTTGAGATCTCAGTCGATTAAAGTGGCGAGCGAGTTGGCCAGCGGCCTCCACACCATTTTGAGGATGCAGGCAACAGCGTCCTCAGGACACTGTCTTGCAAGTTTTTGTCCTCATTTTTAGGTTTTCGTTTTGAATTTTAAAATTTAATTTGTACTTAAGAAACTATAAGGAATGACATAAAAGCAATAGGTGTCTCTATTTATTTCGGTTAATTGACATGTGTCTCTATATTATTACTTCATAATCCATGTCACCCTCCATTGACGTAAAAACTAATGTCATGAATAAAGTAGCAAAAACGCGAAAAGTTTTAGAATGAGGAATGAAAATGTATTTTAATAAATAAAGAATCAAGAAGAATTCTTGAATCCAACGACTAAATATTTAGCCAATTCCCCTCCCCACAAAGTATTTTCGTATTTGGAGAATAACGTTTCGTACAAAATATCAGTAGTATGCATGTACGAATTAGTCAACTGATATTTTTGCAGAAAAACGTTATTCTTCAAGTGCGAAAATATTTTTGTACGGGAGTACTAGCTGAATTCAGCCGTTGGACCCAAGAATTATCCAGAAAACCAAATCAATTTCTGTTTTTTTGGCAATGTTTTAATTTTTTTAGTAATGGACCAAAACAATTTCAAAAATATAAGCTTGAAAGAGGGATCATTAATGAAAAAGGCGAGAAAAAAAAAATAAACAAAAGAAGGGAGCAATTATGGTCTTATAGTCGACCGTTGGATAAATGTAAATTACCAATTCCCCTCTTCCCTACTCCCTAGTCTACACGTCACGAGCGGCACACTACGAATTAAAAGCTCAAAAATCTTTACAATTTCGACAACCACGCTCTCTCAGCCGACCGTGTTTCTCACGCTCCAATCAAATCCGACTGATCACCACAGTCGGCGAAGGTCCCTACCGGGCGCTGGCCGCCCAACGTCTCCCGCCGTTGGTTTCCATGAAAAGACCATAATACCCATAACTATTCTGGATGAAATGCTATCCGAGTAGAGGCTATGTTTGTCATTTCGCTGCCAGTTTGCGTGTATGTCGCGCCGGAGAGCAGAAAACAGAGTGGCCTTTCAGCTTTCCACTATTACTATTGTTCTATCTTTGTCTTCTTCTTCCTTAATCACACCCCTCATTTTGCATACATATACACAAAGTGTATATATATATATATGCACAGAGTTGTGTTGTTCCTCTTGGAGGATTTGTTATTGAGCTCTCCAATGGCGGCTTCAGTGTTGATACAGAGCTTAGACTCCCTCTGGTTCTTCGGCACTGTTCTCTCAGGAGGACAAGTAGTTATGGGTGTTGCTACTGATCAAGATAAGCCCACCGAGGCGGAACCCGGCGTTAATGTGGAAGCGAAGCTCGAGACCTCGGGACGGAAACTCTGCCCCGAGTGCTCCGGCCGTGAAGGGCTTGCAGCTGCAGAGGAGAAAGAAGGGGAGAAGAGATCGCCGTCCGGAGAAGTTAGGAAGAAGAAGAAGAAGAAGAAGAAGATTCGGAGCAAGAGATGCCCATTTGATTGGCAGAGGAGGAAGGTTCTCGGAGAGCTCGATCTGGGCTGCTTCGATGGCGGGAGGAGGGACCGGCAGCTGTGGCTTGTGGTCGATGAGATGCCACCGTTAAGCGACGGGATTGCCATGAAAGAGCATCTCAAGTGCTGGGCTTACGCTGTCGCATGCACTGTCAAGTGATGTCCATGCCATTCGATTCCTCCTCTCTGACTTAACTTCGATTCATTTTTATGCAGGAATTGTCAAATGTTGTTAAGCTTTTAATTCCATGAGTTTCCTTGTAATTGAAAAAAAAAAAAAAACTGTCGGTAGGCTTTCATGTCTTAAGATTGCTAATCTAATTCTCCCTTATGCTAGAAGATGGTTTGATCAATTCACTGATGTAAATTAACATTAACTTGCCGAATTTTTGTAGCCCTCAACCAGTTAACCTTAGCACTTTGTTCGGATAATGGGGTTGGATGAGTTATGGAGGGATGGAGTGGAATGGGTTATGGAGAAATGAGGTGGGATGATTTATGTGGGGGATTTTCTTAACCCTCTATAATTCATATTTGGATAGTTGCAAGAAAGAATGGAGTGAAAAACTATAAGCATGTTATTTGACCATTATACACATTTTAAATAATGCACGAGTAAACATAAATAATTTATTATATAATATTTGCAATATATACATTAGAGATATGTATAGATGTAGTGTATCATGTAAATGGATACATACAAAGTCATATAATATGTGTATAATATATACGGACCAAAGGAGACAAAAAGGGACGAACAATTGATATTGATATACATATATAAAAGAGGTTTCGACAAAATAAATAAATAATAGTGGTGCATATATAACAGAGGTGTATGAAAAAAGAAACGTATATATAACCACTATAGCACATATACAAATAGGTGTATGTATGAACAAACAAAGGTAATAAGGTTAAAGAGGGATTATTATAATTTTGTAAAAAGAGAAGGGTTAAAAATGACTTTTGACAATTTATCCTTTCATAACACTTCAAATTAGTGGAATAAAAGAATTAGTTTTGGATGGGTTATGGAGGTTAAAAGTAATCTTACTATAACCTTTCATAGCCTTCTATTTTTTAATTGCCAAACATGTATTGTTTTAATCCCTCCATAAAACTCCCCTCTATAACTCCATGACCCTCTATTCAAACAAGACGTAAGAGTTTCCCTTGCTGTTCGCTGTCATACTACAGCACGCTCTTGTTAGTATCGATCACTCTTCGAGAAATTCGTTAAAAGGTTGGCACGGCATGCTTCTCCAAGCTCAGAAGAATATCTCAAAAGAACTACAAGTGATGTATTGTAGTACTTCAGTTGTGAAGAATAATTGGTTGTTGCTAATGGTCTTAATTAATCGAACCATAACACGGGGTCAATTGAAACGGCTCAAGACAGCATTACAAGCCCCGGTACGTAATGATGTTAGTGAGAGAATGGTGGATGATTCAAAGGAGCCATTACATTGTTTAGATTAAGATCATGGATACGATGAACTTCAAAATGATGTTACGATCGATGCCTTCAAATGAGTTGTCGAAATTCTGTAAAATTTATACCTTAAATCATAGAACATCGCCCAGACATTGAATAAAACTACTTGAATTATCTTTTTCTTCTCCTTTCTGCTGTTATCTTAAATAGTCAAAAATTTCATCAGACATTATATATATGTCAAGTTACTAAATTTTGAACATATTACCTCCCTAAAAATGGTCATTTCTCACGATGGTTTGGTGAAAGAAGATTATTGATTTATCGTGATTCTTTCAATTTAAAAGTTTTATAAGTAACCGCGTAGTGATAAGCCATACATCTTTTTGCAATGAACTTGTTAATGTTTAGTTATCTTATGTAATGAAATAGAAGTGCCGGATATACTGCGACATTCACTTTCACTAACATTATACGCCGTATAGGTCCCTGCACAACATCACCAATTAATGTATCATTACGAACCAGGATTTTGAAACTCACTGTATTTAACGTCTGAGTCTGGTTAAATTTCAATTACTAAGTCGAGAGTGTCTCGTAATCTCACCGGAGAAGGAAATTGTCCTACTGTGTCTCATATCTGCAGAACCTTTTGGCTCTTTTCTTGACCAAAAGATCTTTTGTTTTTTCATCTTCAATCAATCTTTGACCAAACGATCAGTTTTCTTTTTCGGCAATCTTGACCAAATGACTTGGAAGATGGGATTCGGAACTCTCTGCACTAGTCGCAGCCTCACCACCAATTATTCAAAAGTTTAATAGACCCGACTAAATTATATGTAAGTCAAGTCAATTCACTAAAAAATAAAATTCTCATATTAGTGAGTCTTTTCCTTTTAAAGTTTCTCGAATTCAAAATTTTTTTTTTTTGAAAATGAGCAAGTATCGAATCCTTTAGATAAACAAATTTTAATAACGCAGTGGCTTTCGTTCCTCGCTCCACCCATAGTATTGTCATTAGTCATAGTCTTATGAAGCATTGAAACCTCCGGAGTAACATTGACTTGATAGAGAGATCTAGAGAGAGGGGGAGCAAACTAGCAAATATTGTTTTTTTTTTTTTAATGAGTTTGTTCTCCCCGGGCCTATAAACACCCTCACAAGCCCATATATCCAGGTAAGTTCATATACAAACACATGTGTGGGTGACCTTACCAAGGACTACGCGCGCAAGGGGGGATTCGAATTTATGACCATGTGAGTTACTTGCAAAGCGTACGTATATCCTAACCACTTGCACTAACCAGTTAGCAAATAATGTTTACAGAGGTTAGCATATATTGTTAATAGAGATGAAGAAGGGGTTTCGTTTGTATGTCTTGCCAATTTAGGCAAAGTTCCAAACTCGTTCACATGAAAGCTGCAATATCGTTCCTTTTCAACTTCCTACATACTATGATCTTACATTTCCTCTTGGCATTTTCCCTATGCCTTTCACTTCTACTCATGTGGGACATTTTAGGAGAAAATTTTCTTCTCCAAAGATGCTTATTCATTAAATTTCACCCGGAAAAAGGGAAAGGGGAGAATCACATTACTTTTGGTTACAAGGACATTTATTTGAGAAATGAACTTCATTTTCAAATGCAGCAAAACTCTGTTTAGGAGAGAAGAAATTATAGGCCAATAATGTTGGTCTCTTACTTTGGACAACACCAGTTCAAGTCTATCTTGAAATCAAGTAGGAGAATGTTTTCACTAGACCACGTGCACGACATGTATGATCGGACTGTAAAGATTAGTAGGACAAAATGTTCTAGTATCCGGAAATACAACTTATTTGAACTAATCTAGTTCGAATCGGATAGGCACACAATGAGATAGAGATCTCCCCACCATGAATTTTGTCCAATCACGAAATTAAAACTTGAGACCTTATTTAAAGTGAGCAAGCTCTCACTTAAGAATATAATTTACCAGTAATATAACCTCTTAAAAACAGCAATGAAAATGGGATGGAGCTTGGCCCCTCGAAGAAGAAGCTATCACCACAAATAAACAGCCTCAAGCCCAATAAGCTCCACAAGCCCATGAGAGAATAAGGGCCCAGCCCATAGCGGCCCTCTCCCTTTGGCGGTGGTGTAAGAAAAACCGAACCAACCCGATCCAAAAAACCCGACCCCGAAAACCCAAGTCAAATCCAGGCGGTTCAGGCCCCTGCTATTAGCTCTCGGGTCAGGAACTGACTCGAACCGACAAACCCAGGGGTCCCCAAACCGACCGGACTTTATTAAAAATAAAATAAAATAAAATAAATGCCTTTTTAACTTCCTAGTTGGAAGAAAGAAAAGAAAAGATGGTAGAGTTAGACTCAATCGATCAGCTCTTCATTCAGACAGTCGCTCTTCTCCTCTCGACGACCCTCCTCTCTCTTGTCTCCTCCTCTCCGTTCTCAATTCTCTTGACGCCAACGGCTCTCTTCTCGACGGCTCTCTCTCGTCTCCTCCTCTCTGCCTCGCGTGGGCGTTACCTTTGTCGTGCTCCAAATCCGAGTATGGACTATTGTGACTACTCCTTCCTCTGGCTCTGAGTTTTGACTCGAACCAGCCACTCCTCCAGATAAATTATACTCACGAACTCACCAGCTCTCTCTCTCTCGATATCATTTTAGTTTCTTGTCTTTGTTGAATAAGAGAATATGTTGATGATAACTAGTGGTCAGTTGTTGAATGCTGAATTGATATTGGTTGTTGACGATGATTTGTTGAATGAGAATCTATTGTGATTTTGGTTTCTTAATCGCAGTTGGATGTAATCAAATAACAAGGTTGGTAAGCTAGTTTTTTTTTTAAATTAATTTTCGGGTCAAAAGGGGACCCTACCCATATAACCTGCCCCACTGGCTGTCTGGTTTCTAGTTGTTTTTATCCTTATGGTGGGTATTTTCCCGACCCGAACCAACCCGAAAACTTGGTGCACCGACCCAAAATCGAAAAACCCGAACCAACCCAAACCCCTTTCACCCCTAGCGGCCGGAGCCGCAGAGGGAAAGCATCAGTCGCCGGAGGAGGTTGAGGGGAAGCAAGAGCTCGTACTCGTAGAGATGGAGCCCAGACGACGACTGAAGGGCCACAAAGCCACCACCACATGCTGCATCGCCTCCCGCGACCGCCCCGGCCTCGTCGTCACCGCCGGCGAAGTACTCCGCTTTCTCTTCCCCCCATTTGTTGTCCACTGATATGATTACAAGCAGGTAGTAGCTTCGAATTGCTGGATTCTGATGAACTTTCCGGCGTGGTATCAATTAACAGGACGGCTGCGTTTGTTGGTTTGACCTGCGATGCAAAGACGCGCAGCTCGTCATGGAGGTCGGGACGGACCCGGTGTCATCTTTGTGCTTCAAGCCCGGTTAGTTATCTGTTTACATGAATGTCTCAATTCCATCAGAAGTATATGGAAGAACTCTGTAAAGCTCGAATTCTGCTATTAATGTGCTTGCTGATGCTTAAGTGTGAAGTATCTAACTTGATTAAATGTGGTTACTCATGAAACTTCATGCTTGATGTTTCTGTTTTGGAAATGGGGTTCAGGGAACGAGGATATTCTGTATGTTTCGTCGGGAAAGGACGTCAAGTGCTTCGATGTGCATCTGGTACAGTTTGTGATCTTATCTCGGGATGCTTTTCTTTCCGGCATTCTTATCCTTCCATTTGCTTGTAGTTCCTTCGTATTGTCCATTGCATTGTTGATGATGAATGGATTCATTTTCATTCACTGAAGGGGACGTCGTGGAAGGCCTTGGAGACCTACACTTACAACAAAGAAGAAATTAATCAGGTAATATCGACAATGAATGCTTATTAGGTGCCATGTTCAACTTCCATTGGTCTTCTTTGGTTTGCGCTCGCCAATGCGTTTTAACCTTGTCCGATTAGTTGCGTGAGGTCTGATGTGACTTGTACATTCATCCTTATCTTAATCAGTGATTCGATGCTTCCTACATTTTCACTTATGCAGATAGTGTGCAGCACAAAATCTTCTTTTCTTGCTGCAGCTGATGATGGTGGTGATATTAAGGTATTCTATCTCTCTTCTCTCTGCTCTCTTGTCATTCATATATAATCTCCTTTTCGGTTTGCTTGCCTTTGCTATGTTGTAGTTGCTAATAAGTGCTTGCTGTACAGATCATTGATATAAACCAAAAGTGTCTTTACAAAACACTAAGATCTGGACATTCGAGTGTATCCTTCTTGTTTCTGATCTAAATCCCTTATTTTCTTCTATTGATTACGATATCCAGATCATGATGTGCAAGGTCTTTTCTCAATTTCTTTTTGTGAAGATTTCTTCGAACAATCTCATCTTGGAATACTTAATCTAAGCGTATGTCTAATTTTCTTTTGTTAAGAGCAACCGCGATGAGAAGATTCTGTTTCCTTAACCCGGTAATATGTAGATTTGTAGCACCGTGCAGTTTCTTCCATGGAAACCCTGGGAAGGTACCTCAATTAAGTAGTTCGTTCCATCTCCAGCGCATTTGTTTAACAAAGTTTACTGATGTTCTTTTACGTTTCCAGGAATTTATTAATATAGATTAGCTTCTCATTAATTTTACAAATATTTCACGTACTTTTTGAGCTTTAAAATTCTCGAGAGGAAGAACTGTTGCTTGACAACTGTAACATATCAACTTTATTGTTTGATTTCATTGTTTACATTTTTTATCATTCGCAGCCATTACTGGGGGTCTAGATTCGAAGCTCGTGATGTGGGACTTCTCCAAGGGTCGACCATTGAAAACTGTTGATTTCGGTATTACATTTTGGACAGGTCCCTTTTTAATGATGTTTGGAACAACTCATCCGATCTATTGCTGAAATAATATTCTTCGCTACAGGTTCTCCCGACCCTAAAAGCAGCACCAACACATCCCAATGTTTCAATCCTGCTTTCATTCATTCAATAGCAGTCCCAGAAATTGACATAGTGGAAAAATCAGGCAAAATATGCGCCGTGGCACGGGGTGATGGAGTAGTTGACATGATTAACATCGAATCAGAACTTTCCTCTCTTCGGTCAAAAACTTCTACTAAGCCTCGGAAAGGACCTCAGTCAACATCAAAGGATGCTGCTTCAAGTGAAACTGCAGACAGCAATAACCAAACGTTGCACTTGGACTACTCTCTCGGCGGTCATACAGCTGCTGTCTCTTGTGTGTAAGTGCCTTATCTGCGTTATCTTATAGTTGTTTGGTATATGGAGAATTCAAGAATAAAGTTGCAGCCTCGAAGTTGAAGGGATTTACTTTACTTCTTTTCGGTGTTCAGGGCATTTTCGGCATTTGGTGAGAGAGGGAAGTTCATAATCTCTGGCGGGAATGATAAGTCCGTTAAGTTTTGGGATTGGTTTAAGTACCTCGATCAAGGTCGAATCAGCAATGACTGTGATCTTCTTCATTTAAACATCGATTTGACCAAGAAGGTAATTTACTTGTCATTTTTCCCCTCATGATGTTACCTATGTATCCCTTTGACACAGATATCTGTTTTTGCTTTCAGGTTAATTGGCTATGTACTACTCCTGCCGCATCAGAAAACCTCATCATATGCGACACAACTAAAGTTGTGAAAGTATATTCTGTTTCCTAGATAAAAGAATAGCAGCTTCTACTCTGGTATTAGAATTAAGATGCCACGCAGGTCTCTCGACATCACAGCTTAACTAGTGTGCCTACACTTGTGATTGGTAGTTTGATAGTTGTCGGAAATGTTGTTATCGAATTTTCAGTTTACTTGAAAAAAATTACTGTGACATCGAAATTTTTCAATGAATCATATCACTGTATCACCCGTCAGTTGTACAAAAACTGAATCTAAAGCTTGTTTGAGGATGGACTATGGGTTTCTGGGGTTTTTCCACCTCTTTTGAAAGATACGGTGCAACAGAAGTGCTCGGCCTGGAAGTTCTCTTGTTACCGCCTCAACATTTCAGCAAACCAAAGGGAGCATAGGGTTGCAACTCTGTTACATCATTTATGTTCCTAACGTCCGCTGAACGGAAAAAGTGATGTAAAATTGATCTCCTAGGGATTAAAATGATGTATCTCGTTAAGTCAAGGATCTAAGTGATGAATTCATGGATCTAACTGATGTGATCAACGACGAACCTGCGATCAATAGAAGAGAGCGTGGTCACTGCATTATTTCTTTCTTTTTTTTCTTTCGTTTTTGGATGAATCCTCTGCATCCTCTTTTGATAATGGAGAAACAATTTTGCCCCCCCTAAAATCCTACTTTGGGGACTCCCCAGGAATAATGCGGGCGGAGGGCCCATTATGGGCCTTAGAAGCAGGACACAGATGAGGACCCACATGGGCAATCTGCGGGCCTACCAAGTCCAGTAGGCCTTATAGTGGACAATGTTGATTTACATAGTTCATGAGATGGAATTCAATTCAAATGCACTACATTCGCTATGGACAAAAAATAACCTAAAAAGTAAATTAAAGAATTTATTATTAAAAATTTGATTGTAATAATAATTAATAAAAGGTATGTATAATAATTTATTATTAAATGAGAGATAAGTACAATATATATATATATATATATATATATGAATGTAAAACAGGATGAATATCACTCATCTCAAAAATTTGAAAAAGAAAAAAAAAACGAGAGCAAGAATAGGCAAGTATAAGCTCATAATTAATTTTATCTATTGCAAGAAGAATAATCACTCATAAACACATAAACGTCAGAATCAAGTATTTGTGACCTATTCAGAATGTCGAAGCTGCTCAATGAAGGATTCCAGATCGGCAATCAAAGTGTCAGTTCTCATACTAGAAGCATCACCAGACAATTAGAAGCTCAAGGGAAGAGTTCCAAGCTAATTACGTCATTGAAATAATATCCTCCTGTAGATCCAGTCAAAAATCGCCGACTGGCAGATAATGAGAAAATTAGGCATGTTAGGGCGCTGCCTCAAGAAAATTACCGACGTGACACCAGCCGATCCTATCGATACAGATCGTCGTACCACTGCCTTGAGAGTCTACAGGACTGAACGGCGGTTGGATTTCGAATATATGAAATAGAGATTGAATGCACCTCAGACGATCACGCAGTTCGAGAATTTAGCCGCTATGAGTTCTCCACTATTCTTCGTGCTCCTTCAAATCCCAAAATGAACTTAGAGTCACGGCTAGGTCTTCCCAAAAGGATAGAGTTGAAAATTGAATTTGTTTACTGGCTTCTCATTCAAGTGAACGCTATGTGGACACTTACCTCGGCTACTGGTGCCGAAGAAAGTCAAAGGCTTTGACTTGAGAGTTCAAGGCGAGAACAAGTAGATACTTTAATGGAAATCGGCCTACTAAAGCTGATTAATTCGATGGCTTGCGCTGATCGAAGATTGATTTATCCTAATGCATGAAGATAAATTGCGAGAAAGTAAATGTGCGAAGAAAAGAAAGATAGAAAAATACAGTGCGATTGATAAATGTGTTGAAGGAAGGTTATAATGAATTATGAATCATGTATTTATAGGCTTTTACATGAAATCTAGAAAATCTCTCTAGATAGATACACCTATAATTACGAGATATCGAGATATTATTCAAATAGGAAATTGCATACCTAGAAATAAAATAACAAAATATATGAGAGAGATATCCAACTTACTCACCATCTAAGCTCGAAGATTCCGAGAATATCACATGCTTGCTCACTAAGAATAATAGGCTGCCGAGAAAAATAAATCTCCCCCGCCTCTATTGAAAATTCGCACGTCCATGCATATACATATATCTATGCGTATATCTTCCATCATGACTCACCTTGCTAGTTTCTTTTAATTGGGTTTCTCGTTCTAATTGGGCTGAACATATGAAGTCTTAGACTTCTTTCCTCACTAAGGCCTTCAATTAACCCAGCTTAGCCTACCATTATTGCGGTATTCTTCTCCAAATCTGACCAGGTATTTCTCCAAAATTCAAGAAAATCATCAAGATACCACATACACATCACGACTCGGCTATTTTCACATATTACGGAAAAGAATGAAGGACTAAATGTACCTCACAGTTGGATAGCCGTTGCTTTCTTATACGATATGGACATTACCGTGAGCTAAGAAAATGGCACCAACAACATTCTCTGTTTTAGCCCCATTCAACCTCGATTTCAAGCATTTTCTGATCTGAACTGGGCAAAAGTCAAAATATGAAAATTTTAGATCTTTCTCTAAACTTTCCGTAGAATATTGGATCATCAAATTCTGAGCTTTGTAGAGCGAGATATGCAATTCGGCTTGAAAATATGCAAATCTAGAAATTTGGCCTAACATGATTCTTTGTGACGGGCAACCTCAACATAACCCCTAGAGCATGAGAATAATTCGAAATTTTGATCTCGATCACGGCCTCTAACATGACCCCTCAAGCATAAGCTTTCGGCTTATGGCAAACGCCGAAAGTCTATGTTGGCTTTTGCTCCTTTATGTTTATTCGGAAATTTATCGGCTTACGTTGTTAGCTGATGATCTCCTTCATTAGAAGCGTTGGCCATTATTATAAGTCGAATGTCATTCACCGAAGCTCTAGCAATAGGCATTCCAAACATGTTCATGAATGTATGAAGTGGATGGATATATGACGCAAGCACCACGAGAAGTCACTTGAACGCAAAAGACTCGCTCCATTTAAACTTCATCGAATTTGACGGAGCTTCATTAATTGTGGTCGTGGAAGGTTTCTCTTTCTAGATGGATTCAAACAAGAATTATCTCGTATTCTCCTTGCTTCGGCGTAGACTTAAGTGGCATGACCTTGATAGACTTGGCAATTAGAAGTTCGTTCGTGAGGGAAGGCTTAACTGCGGCGTCTTGATCCATCAAAACATCACGTGATATGGCTCCTAGCTGCTGCAAATTAGTTGTAGAATCCTTTGAACTAGCCACAACACTTAATGAAGCAGCTATCAATCTTTTTGCTTGACGACGCTGTTGAGCTCGGCGTTTTTGCGTAATAGTAAATGGTTCGGGTCTCTTAGGATGCACTACCTTTCGCCATTCTTTCTTGTGAACCTTCATGGGTGGCATCACAAGTCTCTCTTTAGCTAGAATAGGCTGAGAAATGGCACGAAACATGCCCGATTTCTCAGCCGACCAAACATAAATATTAGCGGAGTTCTTATCCAGAAGCTTTCTTCTTCGAAGGTTATTGCCTTTCCCATATATGATGTGTTTGTCCACTTGTCCAGCCTTACGATAAAGCTCTCTAAGCATTACGTTTGCCTCTCTTAACTTGTTAGGTTCACACTGAACCCCCCTGAGCATTCACGTTTCATGGTCTCGGATCTCGAGGATTGTAGGCATCATACCTCGACCTATGGTTCGAGATTGCACCCAACCCCTCGTGCTTTGTTTGAAGATGTAAAATCAACCTTGTAAGTAATTTTTTGCGCACTAGAATTCACATAAGTTCACTTTTGAGGCATGAAATCGGTCCCAAATTCGACCCCCCTAGAACTCGAGCTTTTGTTTCTTGACTCCATAGGCACATGCTGAGGAAGAAACTTGACCCCCGAGCTTTCAAGCGGCTTGAAGCATCGGTAATAAGCTCAACTTTCAGTCTTTTTTCGTTCTCCTTCGAATTCGAGCTTCTTAGTCTTTCTCCGCCTCGAGCTGGTTCTCCAAGGCCGAGTTCCTTAACATGCAGCAGCTGCTCTGAAGAGTCCACTTTGGTATCCACTTTTCTATAAGATGAGACTGATCAGTTTGGTGTGCCGTGCTTCCCTAAGCCGGTTGTGGTAAAGTTGACGGCTTGATCATCTCTTTTAGAACTAACTTTGCACAAGTCGAACATAATCTCTTTTCATTATTTACCACCTCGAGGAGCTCGGCCTTAACTTAACGACGCTAGCAAGAATAGGTTTCATGGTCAAAAATGGTCGTATATCAACTTCCACGGGCCTCTTTGCTGTTGTCGCTTGCTTTCATTGATGAAGTGGAAGAAATTACATCACTAACTCCTTGATTGGCATTAGCTTGATCTTCAAGATTAGTGAGATGGTTGTTGCTCAGTCTCTTTTCCAGGTTAATACTCCAAAATAGTGTCATTAACACCATGAGAGTCGAGTGCATCAACTCCCAACGAAAGCTGAGAAGAATTCGCCGCGCTCGGCTCTTGCGGCGAAATCGGTCTTGGCGGAATGATCTCATCTTGTGTCGACAGTCTATGATCGATCGTTTCTTCTTAAATTGGATGTTCCTCACATGGAGGCTGAGCTGAAAGTTCCCTGGCTAAATCAGTTTGTCGTAAAGGAACCGATTCATCCGCTAACTTGACTTCAAGGGTTGAGTTAGCTTATCCACTCTACCCTCGAGCATCGGTCATGAACATCTTGACCGACCTCTTTCTTCGGCGAAGACGATGGTGATGATGGAGTTGATGGAGCTTGCACCGGAGGCCAAGATGTAGGCGAAGGTGCCCACTGAGCTTTAGCTGCAATTTGATCTAAATTATATGTAATCTACAATCTCTCAAGCCAGTCATGTATTTCTTCCTCAAACAAGGATGATTGCGTCATCGACAATGAAGAACAACTCGATGGTTACACTGAGTGACTTGTCGATGTTGACGAAGGCGGCTAAAATTGAAGTTGAGGTAGAGGTGGTGCTTGTTGCACTTGTGGCTGAAGTTGAGTCTGCGCCGGAGATTAAGCTAGCGTTGGAGGCTGAGCTAGCGTTGGAGGCTAAGCCTAGACTGAAGGTTGAGGCAAAGCATATGGCGTCGCATATGATAAGGTGTGGGCGTATCTCGTCGTTGCTTGTTATGGATAAACCTCTGGCGAAGCTGAGTAGCTAGTCGATGATACCGCATAACTAATTGCTTGTGGCTGTGAATAATCATAACAATTGGACGACGGCAAATAGCCAGTTGATGGTGACGAATAAGTCGACGACATCGAATTGCAAGTCAATGGTGTCGAAGAATAATAAGTCGACGTCATTAAATTGCCGATCGATGATGTCAAATAATAGTAACCATACTCCATGATAGTAAAAGCACAAATTTAATGCGTCCTATCGATTCCCCGCTATGTCTCCACTATTCTTCGTGTTCTTCAAATTCCGAAATGAAGAAGCGGCCCAAGAGCATGCTTAGAGTCTCGGCTAGGTCTACTCAAAGGGATAAAGTTGAAAATTGAATCTGTTCACTGGCTTCTCATCTAAGTGAACCCTATGTGGACACTTATCTCAGCTACTGGTGCCAAAGAAAGTCAAAGGCTTGGCCTTGAGAGTTCAAGGTGAGAACATGTAGATACTTTAACAGAAATCGACCTACTAAAGCCGATTAATTCGATGGCTTGCGGCGATTGAAGATTGACTTATCCTAATGCATGAAGATAAATTGCGAGAATGTAAATGTGTGAAAAAAAGAAAGACAGAAAAATGTAGTGCGATTGATAGATGTGTCGAAGGAGGTTACAATGAAGTCCGAATCACGTATTTATAGTCGTTTACATGAAACAACTGAAAATCTCTCTAAATGGATACATCTATAATTATGAGATATCGATATATTGTTCAAATAGGAAATTGCCTACTTAGCCTACCTAGAAATAAAATAATAAAATTTATCAGAGAGGTATCAGACTTATTCATCATGTAAGCTTGAAGATTCCAGGAATATCACATGCTTGCTCACTAAGAATAATAGGCTGCCAAAGAAATTAAATCTCCACCGCCTCTGTTGAAAATTCCCACGTCCATGCATATATCTTCCATCACCTTGCTGGGCTTCTCTCAATTGGGCCTCTCTTTCTAAATGGGTTTGAATATATAAAATCTTGGGCCTCTTTCCTCACTAAGTCCTTCAATTAACCCAACCTAGCCCATTGTAATTGCAGTATTCTTCTCCAAATCCTACCCGATATTTCTCAAAAATCCGAGAAAATCATCGGGATACTACGTACACATTACGACTCAGCTAATTTCACATATTATGGAAAATGGGTGTAAACACATCCGAAGTAAAACGATATGGAAATGAAGATTACCTAAACATGCTGAACAACTTCTTTGTTCATCTGAATTAGCTAAAATATGTATCTAGGTATCCTTCAATATGTTCGAGAGAACTACAAGACAGTATTACAGGACGTGGGGAAAAATATCTTCAGTTACTCACGAACAATGATCTCATTTCAAGATTCTAACCAAACTCAAAACTGAAAATGAATTTGAAAAAACTTACAGAGGTGATACTCTGTAAATTCACCTGCAAATCGTCGAAGCAAAAACTAGTCACGTAAATTCAAATAAGCCATCCATCAAATGATGAAAAAGGGTTAAATCTCGAACACATTGCAGTTCCTTGAAATCACAGGTACACACTACAACCCGAAAATTTGCATCTTTTTGCATGATTCCATTTCTTGTCATGCTTAGCTAAACAGTGAGCACACCACATCAACTCAATTTCCCCTTCACATGTTCTGCCACTTCCAATGCAGAATTTCACTTGCATCACTTATCTCTAATCATATTCAATTCAAAGCTCCGACGCCCTGTGACCTTATCATGACATCAGTGCGGCAGAACAAAAAGGATACATCTCGGTGCCAATGCAACTGCATGAGTAGAGCTGTGGCCGGTGATCACTGTGGAATCAAATCTAACAAGATCCTAGACTCAGCCAATTCTTGGATGAAATATTCTAGCCAAAACCCAAATTTCCAACAATCATAGCTTGTGAGATCATTACAATTTGAGAATCGAGAACGACAACCTTCATGCCCTATATGTCCTACAACAGCCGACATATGTATAAATGTTCACTTTAGGAATAGGCATAGTAATTATTTCATTGTCGCTTTTCGCAATAGTTATTCTAACAATGTCAATTAACAAAGAAAATTAAAAGTACATATGATCCCCGATATAGAAGTACATATGTTAGGTTGAATCATTATGCGGTAAGGGCGGGATTTGCCACTGAACATGTCGCTTTGCTGAAGCTCGACATAGTCCTTGTACTTCGTCCCGATACAGGCTGCAGGCCTGACAATAGCATCGGTGATGGTTCATTCACCAAAGCAACGGATACTCCCTCGTGCTTTTATTGTTGGTGGAGTGGAGGTCGTCGGAGCACTGTCTCGACACAACGATGATCATACTCTACTTTATTAGTGGATTTCTATTTTAGTGTACTAGACTATTAACTTCCTTTATAATAAAAAAAAAGTTATAGTACTAATAATAAAATGAAATTGTCGGCGCTCATTTCTTGACTTGCCGGCATTTGATTTGCCAAAAAATTTCAAACCTGTTTAAATATATTTTCAGTCAATTGGAAAGATTTTTTTTTTCTGCCCTTACAAGGGAAAAATCTGAGGCACATTTCTCTTGCAATTGGAAAAATTACCAATAATGCTATTTATTTAGAATATAATTGACAAGCAAAATCTCTGGAAAGCAGAAAATGAAAATGGGATGGAGCTGGGCCACACTAAAAAAGAAGACGCTATCACCGCAAGGAAATGCCTCAAGCCCAAGAAGCCTAACAAGCCCATAAGAGGATGAAGGCCCAGCCCAAAAAGCAGCCCTCTTCCCTCGGACGGTGGCGGGCGCGCGCGGAGCCGCAAAGGGAAAACATAAGTGGCCGGAGGAGGTTGAGGAGAAGCTCGAGCTTGTACTCGTAGAGATGGAGCCGAGACGACGATCGCCACCACCACATGCTGCAGGTCTCTCTCGAACATCACAGCTAAACTAGTGTCCTTAGACTTGTGATTGTGATTGGCAGTTTGATAGTTGTCTGGAAATATTATCAGATTTTCAGTTTACTTGAATAAAATTACGGTGACATCACCCATCATTAGTTTTCCACCTCTTTCGAATTGGTAATTTGATAGTGGCCGGTGTTGTCTTTGTCGATCCCGTCTTCTGTTTTTGGAAGCTGCGTAGTGTTTCTTTTTCGGTAGGAGTCTCGTTCAATCAAGTCCTAAACATTCTCTTTATTAGAAAATAAAAACATTTTACTGAAATTAGAATTATCATAAACCGAGGTAACGATTAGGAATCTATTGATGAATCTATAGCCTCTTTGCTGAGAAAAGAAGAGAGAACGATTTTCGATTGCTTCAGAATCCGGAAATTAACCTCTTTTTCAGTACTTTCCATCGAAAAAGACCGAAGATTCCCCAAAAGAAAAAATCCTGGATGCTTCGTCCAAAAGCGCGCGAAGTGAGTACATCGATATTACGTGTACGTACTCAATGGCGGATCAATGGCGTAAGTTTTTAATCAAGTTTGGTATGGTCCTGCATGCATATATCTTTTGAGTGTTGCTATATCATTCTAATAATCCATTTAGAAATTCGTCTAATTCAAATACACATGATACGAGTCGTAATTTACACGATATTCAAGATTATTCAATATTTATGAGTAAAATTTTAAATTTGGGCCTTTTAGATGCATTACTTAAGGGGATATAACATTTCTGTTATTTTTATATTTTACTTGATGTTTAGTTAAAAAATTTACATCTCTAACTTGGTGCAATACTCTCATCTAATATTTTCTCGAAATGGCCATAATTTTCGAAAGGCCCATTTGGGATTGAAACAACGAATAGCCATCATCATAGGTTGTCGTGAAAGGGGACGAAGGAAGAGCTGGAAACCACGCAGGTCCAGCTACAATTGCCCAAAAAAAAAAACAAAAGAGGATAAATAAATATATAAAAAGAAATAAATAAATAGATGGGTTCCCCTACAAGTTTTTGTGTAATCTTAAAATGCACCCTACAATTTCAAGTCATCATTTTTTGCCCCCAAAATCCCATGTGTTGTTTTGATTCGCTACAAATGATAGATAGAGTTAATAGAATGAATTGCAACTGTATACTGCTCATGTAACTTGAAAGGCAAGAGCATTGTTAAGGGCTGCTGGTGTTTATTTCCGAGTATGTGCTTGCATTGCTCAATATATCTTGTCTTAACTCGTCGATTAACACCCCGTTTGGTTTTGCAATCTAATTTTAAGATTTTAACTCTAACTTTAACTCTACTCACTGCATAATAAAAATCAACTATTCCAATTCAAAAAGGTGAGCCCCATATATAAACTCACATACAACTCAATTATACTCAATTTAATTTTTAATACTAAATTCTCTCAATTATTCATTATTTTTTTAACAATTCAACAACAAAATTTATTACACAATCATCACTTTCTCTTAATTATTAATTACTTTTTCATACTTTTTCTCATAATTCAACAACACAATTATTACAATCCAATTAAAATCAAAACTCAACTCTATTTGATTCTAAAACCAAACACACCAGACTTTATTTGGAAAATGTTAAATTGTGCTTATTTAGGGACAGTTTGAGATGAGTTATGAAAATTTAAGGAACGAAACGAGACAACTTAAATCATGTGGTACATTTCCACTATGCAACAGCTGCGGATTGAATTTTGCCTTGTAAATTATTAATTAAAATTTTTAATTAAACTACATTTAATTTGGTTAATTAGTGGTTAGGCGCCTTAAATGACAACTGTGATTGTGCCATTTAATAATGTTTCCAAGTGATGGCCCTCGTTATTTTATTTCACGGTTTTTATTAATAAAACTGAGAATCCCATTTTGACTCTTGCCCCCAATCTCAAGAGGAAATCTATGCCAGGCATCATTTTAATATGTTCCATTACATATTTATCGCGATTCTCATGGATGACGGTAAATTTCAGTTTCGCCCTTTATCGCATATCAAACACTTTTTTTATGGTTGAATTGTATATCAAGCACTTAATTTGGTATGCACTTATCATCAATGAATTACTTATTTGAATATTTCGATAAACAGACCGAAAAAAAAAAGAAAAAAAAAGGTAATGACCTGACATACTTGTAAAGTAAAATTGATATTTGATTTTAGAGTTGAGTAGAATTGAATTTAACTTTTAATTGGTTTGTAATGATAGTGTTGTTGAATTATGAGAAAAAATGTGAAAAAGTAATGAATAGTTAAGAGAAAATAATGATTGTATTTTTTAATTGTGAGAAAAATAATGAATAGTTGAAAATAAATAATGATTGTATTGTTAAATTGTGAAAAAAAGTAATGAATAATTGAAAAAATTTAGTATTAAAAATTGAATTAACTGGTTAAAAAATTTTAAAAAATAGAAAAGTAATAATTGTGTTATTTAATTAAAGATAAGGAGAGTTAAGTAGAGTGAAGTAGAGTTAAAATTGGTTCGTAAAATCAAACGGAAAGTTTCATTTTTCTTTTAAGATTATTGATTAATATATATACTTATATATATATATATATATATTTTACACATGTGGTTGACAATTAAAATAATCAAAAGTACGAGGGGCATATAAGTCATAAAAATTCCAACTGTCACCTGGTCTCTGCTAAATCTCGTCGTCACTTTCCTTTTCAGTGTCTTCACTCACTCCCCGTACTCCTCACTCCTCACTCTACTGCTCATCTCAGTCCCAACTCCCCCCGCCGGCCGCCTTCCTCCGCCATGAAACCGCTGCCGCCGCCTGCATTTCTCGCCGGAGTCTTCTGTCTCCTCCTCTTCCTCCAATCAAGCAGCTCTGCCGCCGCCGCGACGACCGCCGCCCCTTCTACCCACCACGTCTCCCCCACCGCCTCCCCAGCAAACCGCTCCGCCCCCACCCCCACCGCCTCCCCGGCGGCCCCATCCCCCACCGCCGCGCCCACCACCCCCGCCAGCTCCTCCTCCTCCACCCTCGACCCCAAGCAGCTCACCGCTCTCCAGTCGCTCAACATACCCACCTCCCGGGACCCCTGCACAAAGCAGCCGGGAACCGCCACCTGCGACGCCGGCAAGCCCTTCCGCCACCTGGTCTCCCTACGCCTCGCCAACTGCTCCGCCGACTCGGTGGCCCTCTCCTTCACCGCCCTCAAGGCCCTCTCCACCCTCCAGTCCCTCTCCTTCTTCAACTGCCCTGTCTCCGCCGTTCGCTTCCCCTCTGATCTCGCCCTCAACCTCCGCTCATTCTCCGCCGTCCGCTCCCTCCACCACCTCACCGGAATCTGGCTCTCCCGCCTCGTCAACGTCACGGACCTCACCGTCTCCGACGTCCCCGTCAATGCCTCCGGCCCTTACGTTATCCTCGGAAACCTCAAGTACCTCAAGTCCATCACTGTCTCTCGCGCAAACCTCACCGGAAACCTCCCGAAACACTGGCAGTCAAACCTCACCCACATCGATTTCTCCGGCAATCAGCTCAAGGGGAGGATCCCCAATTCCATAACTCTGCTCGAGAACCTCCAGAGCTTGAATCTCTCCTCGAATCAGCTCAACGGAGAGATCCCCACCGAAATCGGGGACCTGATCAGGCTAAAGAACTTAACTTTGAGCTCCAATTCTCTGTCGGGATCCGTCCCGGAGTCAATGTCTGCGATTCCCGGGCTAGTCTCGGTCGATCTGAGCTCGAACCAGCTCAACGGGACCTTGCCGAGGTTCTTCTCCGGGATGAAGAACCTCAAGTACTTAAACCTCGCGGGCAACAACTTCCACGGCGTGATGCCCTTCAACGAATCCTTCATCAAGAAACTGACTGTTTTCAAGATCGGGGAGAACTCCAACCTCTGCTACAACCACTCGACTTTCCCCTCGAAGATGAAGCTCGGGATCGCCCCATGCGACAAGCACGGTCTGCCCGTGTCACCTCCGCCGGCAAAGGGCGACTCCACTGCCGATGACGACACTTCGGATTACAACGACGACAGTGGAGATTCGAGCAGCAAGAGCGAGCATCATCACGGGCCTAGTAAGTTTGTTCTCGGAGTGGCAATTGCTCTTGCTTCCATAGTGTTCCTAATCGTGTTCTTGGTACTCCTCTCAAAATGCTGTAAATGATTAATCCATCGATACCGAACCTTCCGTTGGGTTGTAGAGTAGGAAACAATTGGTGAATTTGTGGAGAATTCTTCTTTCGATTGGTTCGATTTGTTAAAATTAATTACGTTACATACATAACTTTGGTTGGTAAATTGAGAAGACAAAATTACGGGCAGGAGACAGAAGTTCATGTAGTTTTTGCTGTTCTTTGGTATTTGCTTGTCTGAAAAAGTTGCAGTAATTTAAGTTTTCTTGTAAATTTGGAAGTTGTTTGTGGTCTGTCATTATAGTTTTATAAGCTGGCATTACTGCAAACTGAGAAGTGGTTGATGGAAAATTCATAAGGTTACAATTATGAATTCAATTATTTGTGCTTTCGGTATATAATACGCCTAAAGTTTCCGACATTCCACGTACGATGTTTTTTTTACGTATATTGCAACTCTGTTACCCGCCCTGGTTGATGTTTTATGTTATCAGATACCTTGATGTGGACATTTATGGAAGTTGTTTTATACCAACTTAGCAAGTATCATCTCGACGAGTTGAATTGATGGGGTCGGTTTCATTAATTCGAAGGCCCATGTATAGACTTCACTGCTCTAGATTATTTTCATTATACAAAGAGCTTAAGGAGTGTGAATCAACTTGATGGAAGTAAATTGGTAAGTTCAGTTGACCCGACTGATTTAGGAAAAAGGTAAAGAAGAAAAATGATAGCTTCTTAATCGCCATCATGCATCCATGTGATGTTTTTATGACCAGAAGAAGTAACAAAAGCTCCGAGAAAGGAATGGCATGCTCTTCGGGCAACTTCGCATGGAAGACTTTGATGATATTTTAATGCACTTGCTCGTATCAAATCGTTTATTGCCTTGAGTAGTGCCGTGTAAGCAAAATTTAGAGATAATGTACGTTTGTTACAAAGGAATCTAGAAGTCGAGAGGTTTTATGATGTAAAGCGGAGCTGATAATTATTTGTCGGTCGATACTAGCAATCGATGTGTTCTAGAGTGTACAGGGTGTCTTCGAAGGCGAGTTCAAGAAACAAACCGTTTACCCGAAGTGGCAATAACATCATTGATTGGTCTTGGGCCATGAAGAAATGATAATTGAAATCATGTCCTCTGAGATTTAGCAGACTCGGGAAGAAACGGTTTTGAGTATGATATTTGAGCATTCGTTAATCCTTAAATAGAAAGATCAAGAAAACGAGTACGGAGAATTAGCACAGTGACTACGCCCTCCTCGATTCTTTGAAAAAAGGATCTCGGATTTAATTCTCCCTAATGAGACTTGTATATTCTTTATTGTCTTTTTTTTTTTGGTGACAAAGGAGGTTCATGTGTTTAGTACAATTAAATAAAAATCTTAATAACTAATAAAAGGGCACCGATAATCCCATTGAATATCGAATGTGAAACCTCTTAATTGTCCGGCGAAGGCGTGCGACATTGCAATACTCTTTGATTTTTTGTTGTCTTTTTTTACCTGGTCGTTTTCTTTGGGACCCTCGCTTGTGATAACAAAAATCGACATAGAGAATTCCCAACTTCCCTAATCAGAGGTTAATAAAAGCCAATCTAAATATGTGACACTTATTCACCCCAACAAAAAGAAAAAAAAAAATTGTAACCCTTACAATCAAGCAAATCATATCGCCAAATCAATTTCCGGAATATTATCGAGTTATTATTTTTTTTTCAGTAAACTTATCGAGTTATACCAATAGCATCTAATAGTATAGTAACAGTTTGAAGGCAACGACAACCTGGATTCACATAAAACTCTGAGACAACATCTGATGAATCAAAATTTTTTTAACCGATTTTATGTTCGTATTTGTGTTTCCTCTTAAGACTTTATGTCCGAATTTAGAAATGCAGTTGCATCTTTTTAAACCCTTAAAACTCCGGCGCAAATCAAATGCTTGAATATATACAGTTGCATTGAGTAAGTCGTAGCTTTAGTAACTGTTCATCGAGGTCCTGAAAGTTCAATAGCTTCGATAATGAACGAAGAACCTTCATGGTTGTCGCTGTAATTACGGGAGAAACTGCATGCCGTTGGGTCCTCGGCATTGGTATTGTCTCCGCCTTGCAGCTCCTCCAGGTTTTCCAACTGTCCTAGACACTCCAAGACCTTCAGGATCTCTGACATCCTCGGCCTTAGGTTGGGGTGCGATTGAGTACATTGGAGAGCTAGTTCGACCACCTTCTCAAGCTCCAGTGCATCAAAACAGCCTCTGAGGTCCCGATCTACGATCACCTCGAGTCTTTTCTCTTCGTGCAAAGTCCTCACCTACAAAATTCGACAAAAATATAGCCAACACACATTTCCGTTATCATTTTCATTATATGAAATGAAAAACTGGAAAAGTTTTCCGAGCATGAGTCGAAGAACCCATGCCACTTCGGTCGGATACTTTACTTACCCAATCAAGAATCATTCCTTTCTGAATCTGCCCGTTCCCTGCATCTAATGCCTTTTGCCCTGTTATTAGCTCCAACAGCAGTATCCCGAACCCAAAAACATCAGTCTTTTCTGAGGACTGCCCAGTCGAGAGATACTCAGGGGCTATGTGTCCCACGGTACCACGTACCGCTGTGGTGACATGTGAATCCCTCCGGTCCAAAAGCTTTGCTAGGCCAAAATCTCCCACAACTGCCTCGAAACTCTCGTCGAGCAGGATGTTCGCAGCTTTGACATCGCGGTGGATTATCTTCGGGTTGCACTGCTCGTGCAGGTACAAGAGTCCACGGGCCGTCCCAAGAGCTATACGCGTCCTTCTGTTCCAATCCAGTGAAGGCCTCTCTCGGCAAGAGTCTATATTGAAGAGACATCCACCATTAATTCAGTTTTCTTCGTAGTTTGTTAGCTGTACAAACAATTAAAGAGAACCTGAGACAAAAGTCGTGAAAAGAACCTCTCAGGCGATCGGCAACACTTCCATTTGGCATGTATGGGTAGATGAGCAATCTCTCTTCGGGGGTCATGCAAAAACCGTATAAACGCAATAGGTTCCGATGAAGGGCCAATCCAATCATCTCAACTTCAGTCTGAAACTGAACCTCTCCCGTATAGTTCGGGTCCTTAAGCCGTTTCACTGCCACCATTGTATTGTCTGGAAGAGTCCCTTTATAGACAACTCCAAACCCTCCTTGCCCGAGTATGTTCTTCGGGCTGAAATTGCCTGTGGCAGCTTGGAGTTCCCGAAAGGGGAACCTTTTCAGATGCCCAATTTCAAGCTCGTAATCTTGTTGTACTGCAAATAGAAAAACATGTTACTGTTTGACCTTAATGGGCTAAAACAGTAGTCTCCTTGGAAAGTATGACGCACCATATGAGGTGAAGAGAAGACGTGATCGGTACCAATGGATTCCACAAACTATCAACACCACAGAAATGACGAACGTGCAGCTAACCCCCGCGGCAAGGGAAATAATCCATCTCTTGCGATTACTTTTTCCTGGAGGCACAGTTGTTCCTGTTCCTGTTCCTGCAGTTAAAATTATGATAATTCTTTGAGTCATTGAATCATTAACACAGAGATTAGTATTGACAACTTAAAGATTACCATTGATAGGTTTCGAATCGCCTTCACAAGTCTGTGGATTGCACAAGAAGCTATTCCCTTTTACACTGAAAAAGAGATGGAGAAACTGTCAAAGAGACTTGATTTGACAAAATCTTTTTCACACTATCGAACATAAAAGTTAGAAAATGGAGACTACACTCAAAACCGGAACATTTTACCATTCATACAGAAAATTACTGAGGTTGAGTCTTAAAACAGGATATGGAAATAAAAGTACCGAGCAGTACGAAAACTGCATTCGACTCTATTTGCCACTTTCCTACACTGAACATGACTTATAAGGCTCACCTGTAGCCCTTTGCTAGGATTTTCGGGGTGGGACCACTGAGGTTGTTGAATGATAAATCCCTGCAAGACATGGTTCCGGTAAATTAAAGCATGCTCTCCAGCCTGAGGAGGGAATAGAAAGGAATCCATAATGGAAGGAAAAGTCTTACAGGAAAGAAAGACCGGTGAGATTTGCGACAAAGCTAGGAATCTGTCCCGTTAACTTGTTTCGATTCAACCGCCTGAATGACTTAATGAGGCGGACAGTTAGTTTCCCACACAACCAATAAACCGCAAAATTAACTTATCTTAATTACTTAACTTTACTTTTCTCTCAATTTAATAACACAATTAATACTTTTCTTTTTCAAATTCTCTTTCTTACTTTTTCTTATATATTATTACCATGAATTTTTTAATACTAAATTCTTTCAACTATTCAACAATTTTTCCTCAATTTCAACAATTTTTTTTTTCAATTCAATAATACAATTATTACTTTTTTATTTTCTTCTTTAAATTCTCGTACATACTTTTTTTCCAACTACTTTTGTTTTCATCTCATCAAATCAAACTAAATTAAATTAAATCAAATTTAATTTTGTTACCAAACGCAATGTAAGACTTTCACGATTAAGTTTATACTCACAGGTAAGTTAGATGGGTAAGGTAGCCCAGGGAGCTCGGGATTTCGCCATCGATTTGGTTTCCCGACAGATCGAGAGTTTGGAGCTGGGACAGCTTTCCTATCTCGACCGGAATAGGGCCAGACAACTGATTGTTCTGAAGCAGCCTTGAAAGATGACAGACGAAGTCAGACAGCAAAAGAGAGCAATATGCTCACTATGTTTTCTAGGACTGATGAGACAAGACAACGTGCTTACAATGTTTTTAGGTGAGTCAGGTACCCAATGCTGGGTGAGAGCGTTCCTGATAAACCCGTGCTGGCCATCTCACTATGGAAAGCAATCCAATCCAATGAATGCAGCCATAAGTATGAGCAGCAGAAGCATTGGCGGGGCAAAAAGGAAATGAGGAAGCAGACTTACAGAGAGACCACAAAACCCTCAGCAGAGCAACCCACCATGTTCCAAGTACATGGATCCACAGAGTTAATGTCCCAACCACTCAACACTAGGAACTTATCCACCATTTTGCTCTTCACTAACATCAAAGCAGCCACTGTTTCATTCACAGAGATTGCCCCCAATGAGTGGTTTCATTCACATGAGAACAGGAAAAACAGGGAAAAAGACGTCATTTTTACCTTCAAAGTTGACACCCTTTGGGGAAAGGAGACTGTCAGAGGCTCTAACAGGGGAAGAGAGGAGAAAGTTGTAGCAGAGAAGGGACAGAAAAAACTGAACGTTTGCCATGAAGAGGCTACAAATAAGAGGATTAGCTGCAAAAGAAGAACTGGGTTGATTGATTTTCAAGTCATTACTAACAAAATACCTTCTTTGACACCAAACCTTATTGCCCAGCAAACCCTTTTTGCTCAGACATCAGGTTCTGATTACATATGGATTATTTGGGAGACTGTTATTAAAATGTACTAATTAGTTGTTAACTTATTCATATTTGTTTCCTCCCCAGAGCCTCGAGTAACCAACCAAGACTGCTTGAGACAGTATCGTGGGAAACTAAGAAAACAGTAATTTAGTAATTTAATAGGTGGCATCGGGGAGGGAGTCAAATGGGGATGCTTAAAGAAATGATATTCATGAATGAGCGGTCTGAGAAAGGAAGACCAGGAAAATGGAAAAAAAAACAGTATTTTGCATGTTAGAGTACTCTTTGAGAATTGGGAAGAGTAGGGAAGGATCTTGAGATTTGGGAATGACAGAGATTGTCCCCTTGTCCTCAGTGGGATAGCATGTTTATCGATGTTATATATTTTTGCGAGTTGGTCATATTTTTAATTATATAGCAAGATTTATGAATATAATATAATAAAATAAAACTTTTTTTAATTAATAAAAATGTACTAATAATCTCATTAAGTATCGAAAATGAAATATTTATATTATCGGGCTGAGTTCATCATAGTCATTTTGGTGTTGTTCGGCAGCTCGCGAAATTTCTGCAACATAAGCCTTGTTTTGTTCCTTTTTCTTTTTAGGGTGGAATATCAGTAGCATTGTTTTGTTTTGGTATATGCAAAAAATAGTAAATGATACGAGGAATGACAAACAGGAGGGTCTTGCCGATTCCTAGTTTCCTATCAACATGGTGTCCCTCTTAGTAGAGGGGCGTGAAATCGCGTGATCGATCAATGGATGGGGGAATTGCATGAATTACGAGACTCGTGGCTTTAATGGTCACATGCATGTGTCATGGGCTTGCTATTTTATCTAGCGTTCTCTACCCGTGCGGCCCTAGAATCACTATTCTAGGCAGTCTTTTCATTCACAGAACTTTTAGAGAGAGAAACTAGAGAGAGAAGCTCTGAAAAATTATATTTGTATTACTTTTTCAAGTGTGTCTACAATTGAGAAGATGATACCCTTATATAGGCACTCGGTATTTAATGTACATCCAACTACTTCTACCGTCTATTGGTATAAATGCAATTATCCTAACTAATGAGATTAATTATAGAAGGATCGGGAAACTTCTAGAAGGTTCGGGGACCGAGGCTCTCTAGAAGACTCTATCGCACGTATTCCCTAGCAAACCTCAACAACTTTGGGCTCCCTCGATCATCTTTGATGTTAGGAAGGTCCGTTCGTAACATTCTCCCCCACCTATTCTGGCGACGCCCTCGTCGCATTCTCTGCATAAAAAGTCTCGATCTGCTTTGTGAACTGCCACAAGTCTTTGGCAGGTTCCCAACTTGCCTCACTCTCGGGTAACCTCTTCCATTTGATGAGGTACTTACGCTTCGACTTGCACCAATGTTTCCTCACGACCCGATCAACCAAGATTTGCTCGACATCCTGGTCGTATGCCACCTTAGCCCCAATTGGTGCACGCGAGGACTCGGCCCTGTTTGGATCTTCCTTGTCTTCCTGGAACGGCTTTAGCATACTCACGTGGAATACCGGGTGGAGCTTTAGCTTCTCAGGGAGTTCCACCTTGTACGCCACGTTACCTACGCGCTGGAGGACTTGGAATGGGCCCTCGTATCTCCGTGTAAGGCTCTTGTGCACGTCCTTGTGTCGGAGAATGTTGTGTAGCTTCACCAACACAAGGTCGCCCACACTATACTCGATGTGATGACACTTCTTATCGGCCCACTTCTTCATTTGCTTCGTCGCCCTGTTGAGGCAAGACCGTGCCAAGTCCGCCTCTTCTTGCCAACTCTTGGCGAGCTTGTATGTCGCTAGGCTATTCCCCTTGTAGCCCGATGCCACCGTACTCGGGGTTGATGGCTGCTGGCCCGTCACAATCTCGAAGGGACTTTTGCTGGTGGACTCGCTCCTTTGTAGGTTATAGGAGAATTGGGCTGCATCGATCATCGTCGCCCAATCCTTTTGCGTTGTGCTCACGTAGTGTCGTAAGTACAACTCCAAGAGTGCATTCACCCTCTCCGTTTGGCCGTCGGTTTGAGGATGGAGACTTGTAGAGAAGTTCAAGCTCGTGCCCAAAAGCTTGAAGAGCTCAGTCCAGAATCGCCCCGTGAATCGAGGATCACGATCACTCACTATCGTGGTCGACACGCCCCAATACTTGACCACGTGCTTCATGAAGAGTCGGGCTGCCTCTTCCGCTGGGCAGTCTTTCTTGGCCGAGGTGAACGTTGCATACTTCGAGAATCGATCAACCACGACCATCAACGTTTGACATCCCTCCGACTTCGGAAGGTTGACTATGAAATCCATTGAAACACTCTCCTAAGGACGCTCTGGAATGGGGAGAGGCTCGAGGAGTCTTGCGGGCGACTTCTGCTCTATCTTGTCTTGTTGACACACAAGACAAATCTTCACGAAAGTCTCCACATCATCCCGTAGTTGGGGCCAATGGTACTGCTCTTCGATGAGTGCCAAAGTGCGGTGAATCCCCGGGTGACCAGCCCACTTTGAGTCATGGCACTCCCGTAGAATCTCCCGCCTGAGGTTGTCATAGAGCGGCATGTAGACTCGACGACCCTTGGTGTAAACAAGGTCGTCCTCGCACCAAAATTGCCGTGACTTCCCTTCGCGAGCGAGCTCCAAGAGAATGCGGGCTTTAGCGTTATGCTGCAGCCCTTCCTTGATCCGACCCAACAATGGACTCTCAAGTTGGCTGATCGCGGCGAGTTCCATCCGTCGACTCAGTACATCAGCCACGGCATTGGTCCTCCCTGACTTATACTCCATCACCAAATCGAACTCGGCCAGGAAATCTTGCCAACGAGCTTGCTTCGGGGATAACTTCTTTTGCGTCTGGAAGTAACTCGTGGCAATATTGTCCCTCCTTACAACGAACTTTGAGCCCAAGAGATAGCGCCTCCAAGTCTGGAGACAATGCACCACCGCCGTCATTTCATTCTCTTGGACCGTATACCGCCGCTCCACGTCACTAAGCTTCCGGGACTCAAACGCGATGGGGTGGCCATCTTGCATCAGCACCCCGCCGATAGCGAAATCCGAGGCATCCGTCTCCACCTCGAATGACTTCTCATAACAAGGCAACGCGAGAACGGGCTCATCCGTGACAACCCGCTTCAAGCGATCAAAAGCTGCTTGACATTCGTCTGTCCACTCCCAGGCTGGAGCCTTCTTCAAGAGGTCCATGAGTGGCACGGTGATACTTGAGTAGCCCTCAATGAACCGTCAATAATAGTTGGCGAGACTAAGGAACGAACGCAATTCTGTCACCTTGGTTGGCGATTCCCACTCCATGATCGAGGCCACCTTCGATGGAACCATTCGAACTCGACCTCCACCAACGATGTGGCTGAGAAAAGGGACTTCCCTCTTAGCGAATGCACACTTCTCCCTCTTCACGTACAAGGAGCTCTCCTGAAGCACCTCGATCACCTGTTTCAAGTGCTCGACGTGGTCCTCGAGTGACCGGCTATACACAACGATATCATCAAGATAAACCACCACAAATCGATCAAGGAACGGGTGGAGTACCTTATTCATGAGGGTGCAAAAAGTGGCTGGTGCATTAGTCAGCCCAAAGGGCATGACAAGGAACTCGTAGGAACCGTATCACGTTATGCATGCGGTCTTAGGCTCGTCCCCCTCCACGATCCGCACTTGGTAGTACCCCGACCGCAGATCCAACTTAGAGAACCACTGAGCTTCCCCAAGCTGGTCAAAGAGATCCGCAATCAATGGTATATGGTACTTGTTCTTGACCGTTAACTTGTTCAGTGCCCGGTAGTTTATACACATTCGTAGCGATTCGTCGTGCTTCTTTTGGAAGAGCACCGGGGCACCGAACGGGGCCTTCGAAGGTCGGACATAGCCAGCATCAAGCAACTCCTTGAGCTGCCTCCTCAATTCCGCCAACTCTGGCGGTGCCATCCGGTAAGGAGCCATGGCGGGTGGCTTAGCATCGGGCACCAACTCGATCGGGTGATCCACCTCCCTCTTAGGTGGAAGCTTCTTCGGAAGTTCCGTCGGCATCACATCCTTGAAGGAATCGAGGACTTGGGCGACCTCCGCTGGTACGTGGTCTCCCGAGCCCGCATCCTCATCTACCTTTAAGGCCGCAAGGTGCGTGACTTCTCCTTTATGGATCCCTCGATTCAGTTGCATGGCCGACAAGGTCTTTTGCCCATTTCTCATCGACCGCTTGACCGGCACCACGCATTGGCACTTAGCATCCAACACACAGATGCAATCCGCGAATGGGACGAGTAGTGCATCGATCCTGTCAAGGAAATCCATCCCAATAACAAAGTCGTAATCATCAAGAGGGATTACCTCAATAGTTTTCTTTCCGCTCCACTGCCCGATCCGGATATCCACATCCTTAGCAACACCGCATGTCGGGACTTCTTCAGAATTCACCATCTTGAGCCGCCCCCTTGTCCTTTCAACGCGAAGTCCCAGCTTCTTTGCGCCTTCTTCAGATATGAAGAGGTTGGATGCTCCTGTGTCAACGAGAGCACTAAATGCCTTCCCGGCAATTTCAACATCCGCGAACATGAGCCCCTTCGATCGATTGGCCTTCCTGGTCGTAATGGAGCTAAGGATACGTAGCGAGCCCAACCGTGTCTCCTCTTCCTTTTCCTCATCGGCTTTCACCAACGCCTCGAGCTTGGCTTTGGTAGGGCATTCTCGAGCCATGTGCGGACCATCGCATAAGAAACACTTGAGCATCCGCTCATCCTTCCCCTTTGGCTTGCTCGACCCCGCCTTGTCCTTGAAAGTTGACTTGGTCTTCATGCCGCCATTGGATCGGTGGAACTTCTCTTTATCTCCCCCACCTTTGGGCTTGCCCTTCTCTTTCGAGTCGGACTTGCTTGATGAGCGGAATTCCACCAGTGACTCCGCCGTCGACATAGCCTTGTGCAGATCTTGCACACCGCGGCGTTGCAGCTCTTGCTTAGCCCACGGTTTCAGCCCATCCATGAACTAGAAGAAGGCTTCTTTGTCAGTCAGCGATGGAATCTGAAGCATGAGTTCCGTGAGCTGCCGCACATACTCCCGAAGTTCACCCTTATGCTCCAAGCGTCGAAGCTTGGCGCGAGCTTCATCCTCCGCATACTCAGGGTAGAACTGTTGGCGGAATTCAGCCTTGAACTCCTCCCAAGTGTTGACCATGTTGCCACTTCGGTCGTCGCACCTCCAACGCCACCATAGCAAAGCGACATCCACAAGGTACATGGAAACCATCCCCACACGGATAGCTTCGTCCTCTACTCCCGTCGCGCGGAAGTAGATCTCCATACTTCATATGAAGTTGTCCACGTCCTTGACCACCCTAGTTCCCTTGAACTCCTTGGGCCTCGGGACATCTGGACACGCGCTAAACTGACCCATGCCACCCCCATTGACACGAGTCCTCCGTACTTGCACGAGCTCGGCCTTGAGCTCATCGATCTCAGTATGCATGGCCGAGACAAGGGCTTCCAGCGTCTCGTCCTGCTTGGTCAGCTCATCCACTGCAGTGTTCAAGGTGCCCTGCATACCCTCTTGAAGCTCCTCCAAGTCCGAGCGGAGCTCCTCCATGCCCTTGGACGCGTCCTCGGTCTTGCCTTGGACGTCCGCCATGACAACCTCCATCTTTGTCATGCGGCCCTCAAACGAACTTAGTGGATCCCTTGAGTTTTCCTGCTGCTTCTTGGACTTTGCCCTCCTATCATCGTTCACCACCTCCGATTGGTTAGTGATTGCCATCGCCTTAGACCTTCGCTCTGATACCACTTGTCATGGGCTTGCTATTTTATCTAGCGTTCCCTACCCGTGCAGCCCTAGAATCGCTATTCTAGACAGCCTTTCCCTTCACAGAACTTCTAGAGAGAGAAACTAGAGAGAGAAGCTCTGGAGAATGATACTTGTATTGTTTTTTCAAGTGTGTCTACAATTGAGAAGGTGATGCCCTTATATAGGCACTCGGTATTTAATGTACATCCAACTACTTCTACCTGGTATAAATGCAATTATCCTAACTACCGACATTATAGAAGGATCGGGAAACTTCTAGAAGGTTCAGGGACTGAGGCTCTCTAGAAGACTCCATCGCACGCATTCCCTAGCAAACCTCAACAACTTCAGGCTCCCTCGATCATCTTCGATGTTAGGAAGGTCCGTTCGTAACACATGCATGCCACAAATGGGACATGGGTTCAATTACCCTTTGTATACATGACTTATTCATGCATTCAGGACCGCTCAAGCTGGCCTGGTTCATAAGGAGCGTTTGCCATCTTGGTCTCGCTCCTTGTCACTGGGAGAAGAACGTTGGGTGATCGTGGCAATGAAATTGCAATGATCTGATCATAGAACATTTGTCTTGGCTTCGCTTTGGATTTTGGTTCTCGTTTTATGTTAGGATGATCCTTGCTTTATTGTAATCCATGTTTTCTCCGTAGTCTGCATAATTAGGTTTCCCGGTTTGCTCATGAATTGTCCTGCTCTATGTTTCCATGATACTCGTAAAAGTAATTACACGTCGTGCTTATCTTACAGAGTGGACGTCAGTGGTCTCAGGCCAGGCAAAATCACGCAACAACAGGGCCTCTAGTCCGGTGCACGAGCCCCGTGTGCCCAGTCCGGATTCAGTGGCACATTAAGCTCAATTACAAGGAGTACTGGCGAGTCAAGATTACGATCACAAACTTTAACTACATGATAATGCTATTTTGCTTCGGACATGAATAGAGGTTAACTATTTTGTGCCTGTATTATTCTGGTGAAAAAAAGAAAAACCAGTATGAGAGCTATATAGTCTATGATATTCTTAACTTATATTAATTTAACCGGTTTAGATGTTGTCTTATAATATGCCCAGTACAAGATACACTTAGTAATGTCTTGGGCTGCCCATAATCTTTACATACCACCACCCTCAAGCAGTCTTTTTGGACGGTCTTTCTCCTTAGTCACGTGATAATAGCCAATAAAATTGTTCCATCGCCGTAATTACCAAATTAATATATTTATGCCTCTTTAGTTAGCAATTGTATCCGCTTCACTCTCTGTGCTTATGTCTTCCCACCAGGAAAAAAATGTATCATGTGGATTCAAATTGGCAGTTGATATGATTGCCTTACTTCTGAACAAAACTGGAGAAATATGATGCTACCAAGGAGCGTATCAATTAGAGAACATATTTGAAGGCATGGTGATTGTACTTCGTCTTTCAGTTAGAGAGCTTATGATTATGATACCGGTTGTTTGGCCTTTATATAGATTGTACAAATGTAGATACTGCAGTCAACTTTCTGTTCTTTTTATCAATGATAGGAAATATTATGTAAAAAAATACTTTGTTTTATTTGGGGTATGATTTGAATATTCACTTGGAATATACACATACAAAAAAAATAAAGGAAAATGTTGTGGTCATTTACTTTACATTTGTTGGCGGAAATAGATGCTTAACTAAATATTAAAATAGTAACTTTACTCTTAGCAATGCCGTAATGTGATTGTTTGTTACTTTTCTTACAGTATTGCTTTATCTTAAACAAAATGTTGAACTTTCTAATTTTTCCTCATATCCTTACCAAGTTCCATCAATATAAATAAGACGAATTTAAGATTTATCATTTAAAAATTAATTATTTGAGAATTAAAAGATGGTGGATTAAATTGTATTGTTTGCACCATACTTCAGAATAACAAATGCACATGCAACCGTGATTTACCGTCTATATATAAAATATAGAAAGTTGAAAGTTGAATTTAATAAGAGAATAGACAATTATCTAATTTTGTACAACTTTATATATCTCTAGTATGAAAGTTGTCTAAGTTTCAGTAAATTATCTCATGATAATATTCAGTTTGGTGGTTTTATTCGTAGTGAGAACATATGTGAAAATGAAAACAAAAGAAAGAGAGAAGGTCTTGATTATCGGCGATTTACCGTCTATGTGAATATCTTTACAAACTTATAAAAGCATGTCCAGACCATACAAAACATGAACTAAGAATTAGTTATTGGTGATTTACTGTCTTGTGACCGTGAACTAAAAACAACATAAATTAATATAAAATATGTTGAATTTAATAAGAAAATAGACAATTACCTAATTTAATACAACTCTATATATCCCCAGTATGAAAGTTATTCAAGTTTCAGTAAATTTAATGATAATATTTAGTTTGGTAGTTTAATTCGTAATGAATGCATTTGTGAAAATGAAAAAAAAAAGAGAGAGAAGGTATTGATAAAAAAAAAGATATGAGAAGGGAAGAAAGATGAGTCTAATATGCAACAAATAAAAGGAAAAAAGGAAAAAATTTTAAAAAATAAAACATAAAAAAGAAAAAGAATGATAAAAAATGAGAAAAGTGGAATGGTGAGTTTCAAACACAGGATAAAGAGCCATGTCTTTCGAACTGTTCGTAAATTATCTCATCTCATTTACACTCCTAAGAAGTACCTGGCAAATATCTCAGAATCCACTTCATAGCCTGCCAAAACAAGGCATATATGCAATAACACTAACATGAAAGATATCATCATCATCATCTCCATATACTTCTGTTGCGACAAAAATATCATACATCGTAGACTCCATGTATGCCACAATGAGAACCCAGGTTCAATTCCCCTGTACACCTGACTTATTCATGCTGTACAGGGAGGCTCGGGGCTGGCTTGGTAGCATGAAGCGTTTGCCATCTTCATGTCGCTCCTCGTCCTTGGGATGAACATTAGGTCGTCGCTGCAATGCGATCTCCTCATTGATTTGATCATGGAACATTTTTGTGGGCTGCCCGTTGGATTTTCGTTCTCGTTCCAAGCTTATGATGATTATTGCTTTGTCGTAACACACGTTTTCTCCTTATTCTGCCACTCGGTTGACATCCTTTTCTCCGTTAGTCAGTATAAAACTATTAATAAAATTACTTATCCGTAAAAATACAAACTCTCTGTTGGGAAAAAAAATTAAAAAATCAGTGGTATGACTATAATAATCGGATCATTTGGCGTAATATGTAAATCGAATTACGTGATACCTCATTCAGATTGGATTTAAATACAAAAAAAAAAGAATTTTTTTTTAAATGAAAATTATGAAAATGTAAAAAGAAAAAAGAAAAAAAAAAGAAGCGAGTGGGAAAAGATCTCCACTTGCTCCAATCGTCCGATGGACCAGAGGTAGATATAATATGTAGTATAATTAATATAATATTATAATTTACAAGATATAATATAACAAGGCGGCCGCCAAGGATAAATCTTCAAGTTCAACATCCACAATGTAAATCTTCTCGGTCAAGTTCGTCTCAAGTTGGATTTCTGATGGTCCTCACGAAGCACGCGGACTCATAACTGTTGGGTCCGGTGACCCCATTTCATTCCATTTCAAATAGTAATGTATATGTTTAATTTTAAATTGTAATAATAATTATGAAAAAGTATATATAATAATTCTTTATGAAAGAGGAGAAAAAACGAAAAAAAAATAATGATTATATTACTGAATTGATGGAAGAATGAAATGGAGTTAAAGAATGTATTATCAAATAATTGAATGTAATAATGATTAAGAAAAATTATGTGGAAAATTTTATTATTAAATAGAAAAAAAACATAAAATAGCAATGATTATATTGTTAAATTTGAGAAAAAATTGAGCGGGGTGAAACTGTAATGAAATTAGACTCCATTACCAAACATAATTAAGTTAGCAAACTAATCATGCTTGGTCGTTTGCGTATGTAATAATAATTCAATCTATCGTAATTTTTCGTCTAAACTAAAAGCATCCCAAATTATCACAGCACCTAGGACGTTGTCTAGATTAAATTGCCTTATAAGGTCGTGTATTCTAATTCTCAGTGTCAATGTCTAATAAGCCATTTTGACTGCCCATGTAGTTGGGGCCCACAGAATTTTGTCTCTTACTACTGCCCCTGCTGAGCGAACGGTGAAATTCATTCACGAAAATTTACAACCCGATACACAAAACTACCTTTCATGTCCGCAAAGTGCAAAACGACGTAGTTTCCTGCCTCTGGAAGGTTGAGGAAGAGACTTTAGCAGAGCGAGCAACTTGCATTGGGCCTTCAAGTGGGCCGGTTTGGTTGGCCTTTTGGGGGCCCATTTTGAAATCATGTAATTGTTTCTTTAACCATAATTAACATTTCGCAGTCGGTTTTTGCCACATTATGGATCGATAATATTCCTTAGCTAAAGGGGTACAGGTAATCACCAGGCGAAGTGCGTGCGCCACCACGCTATACCCTCTTCTTTGACGCTCGTTTAGCTTCAGTGATGATTAAGGACAGAGCATGATCATCCGCCAACATTCTACCTTAGTGATGATTAAGGGCAGATCATGATCATCAGCCCGGCCATGTCGGTGGAAATTTTCTATCAACAGTCTTGGGTGACGCCAGCTGATGTTCGAGTCCAGATTCAAAAAACCCACCACCAGAATGCATCTATTTTCTATCTTGTATTATGTTTTTGTGGGACATGTCCAGGCCCAGAAGATGCTCCAGCAAGTTTTTAACCTCTTCAGGCTTACAGCAACACGCCTTCAACTCCACAGTCATATCGGGTAATAACTCAACAGAGATTACGAAACACTTGCAGAGAGAAAGTACCACGATAGACTAGACGATCCGAGAAAGTACCATGCTAGAAAGAGTCTTCGATGAAATGAAGCTCTGGTTGTCATTGGCAGTACAGAAAAGAGAGCATGCGATTTCCTTTAGTAGTAATAACAGTGCACTGATTCGTTTTTAACCTCGATTAAATACTTAAAAATGGAAAACAGGGAAAAAAGGAGTTTCATTTCAGCAGGGGATCGAATCGACAAGGGACCTTCGCCATGCGCCTAGATGGAACTTTGAGGGACGATTTTACACCGCTCAACAAGCATCTATTTAGTACTTAGAAACCAGCATAAGCGGACATGAACCCATATTTAGAAACATATGTGGTGCAACTGCTACTAATTCAGAAGTCGTACCACATACAATTTGTTATGCTAAATAATTTAGTATTGATAAACAATAATTCTCATTATTCTTTTGATTGCTAAAACAAGCATGTGTTCTGAATGCTATTTTCTTTTAATGTCTGAAGCTGGCTGCTTGCTATATTGCGTTTATTTAAACAAGGTGAGCTCACAGCTGAAGCTACATCACTACCTTATGAATCGAGATTGAGGATTGTGACGACACTTACTCTTGACAACCTTTCAGGTAAGGGCTTGTGGAGAGCGAGTCCACGTGCAGTGAAGTACGTTCTTTATCTTGTAGGAGTTAAAGGTCTAGCTACCTGTATGCAATATCTTGTAAGCGGGAAACAATGTGCTATTCAATGACTTGGGAAGTAGAAGCAATGGAGATGAATCTAAATGGAATACATTTTTCATCTGGTGTGTGATTTTAATATTTTGTTTAGAATATACGCTGGGAAAATGCAATGGTCATTGTACATTTGTTGGGAAATAAAAATAAAAAAAAGGATGTTTGATCAACAATCAACGCGATACCTGTGCATTAGACTAAATTTGTGAAGCTATACCAAGGACTCAAAATTCAGTAACTATACCAATTGCAATTTCTTAAACCTTTTCTTTTAAAACTAAACTCTTACTTTACACAAATTTATAGCTAGGGGTTTCTAAGTACTGTCAGTTCGTACGAAAATATCACTTTTCTTGTAGTAATTAGGTGATAACCTGCGAATTGTGCAAGAAAGATTTTTTTTTTATTTTTTAACTACAAGTAATATTGAATAAATATATATTATATGAATTCTCATTCAAAAAAAGTATATTAGTGAAGAATGACTGTTCTTCATCAAGGAGCCAAATTTTGATTTATATTCTACACTAAAATTACATGATCAAAGATAAGTATTTTAGGAAACTAAAATGATTAGAAATTATAAAATTTAAGGGTGAAAAATAAAATACTTGACAAACCAGCACATGCACATTTCTTCTCTTTACGACAAAATTATTTTTCACCTTTAAATTACATAATTTCTAATCATTTTACTTTCCTAGACTATTTATCTTTGATTATGTAATTTCAGTGTAGTATAAAAACCCCACCTAGGATATAAAAGCACACTGATGAAAAATAATTTTATGTCGAAAAGAGACGAAATGTGCGTGTGCCAGAAAACGCTAAATATCAAATAATTATTTAATGCACATTTCTTTACGACAAAATTATTTTTCACCTTTAAATTATATAATTTCTAATCATTTTACTTTCCTAAACTATTTATCTTTGATTATGTAATTTGAGTGTAATATTACCAACGATATAAAAGCACACTGAAAAAAGGTGAAAGATAATTTTATGTCGAAAAGAGCGGAAATGTGCGTGTGCCGGTTTTTCAAGTACAAGAAAACGCGAAATCTCAAATAATTATTTAAGGAAAAGAAGATTAAAAAAAAAGATAGTTATCTAAGGTGCTTATTTTTACTATTAATATTTTATTTAGCTCGGCAATTACTCAGTCGGGATTGCCACCTAGCAAAAATTACATCTGATATGGCAACAACTATTCCACAAAATAGATAACTTTTCAAATAAATGAATCAACGTTCCAACTCATAGCAATTGAAAGCGATCGCAATAGTATATAAAAACAGCCAAATCCTACTGTAGTAGAATGATTTTGAAAACCTAATGAATGTGAAAAAAAAAAAAGTAATGAACCATGAAAGAAAAAGCTATTCAACCTTCAACCAGTGAAATTGTTCATGAAGTAACAAATATGTTATGAGCTTCATAGAAAACGAAGAAAATATATGCGCGTTCAATTTTGATTCCTTGTGCAAAACAACCAAATGTATATACATAATTATTCCCTTAATAATTATTTAAAAAACTTCCAATCTTTAAAAATGTTATACGATAATTATACTTACGTAATATTACAATATATATCTAAACGATGGACTATATCTCACTGCATGTTCCAAATTCCCTTATTTATAACTAGCTTATATCCGAGCGTTGCGCAAATTTTTTTTATCAATGTTCGCATGACGAAAATAAATACTTAACACATATGACATGTAAAAAAATATAGACAAAAAGAAAAAATATTTTCAAAATCATATATTTGACCGAGTAAACATAATAAACACTATGAATTATAAAGTGAGATATTTTGTAGGAGTTAGGGTGTTGGGAAACTATTTGAGTAAAAAATAATGAAAAAAATGAAATTTGGTACATTGAATTTTAAAAAGATCACATATTTTCAAGAGATCTTTTCAATTATAGAGAAATTTTTTTATTTTTTTAAATATTTATTTATATATTATTACGTACATATGATATGAACAAATAATGAAAATATGTTGAATATGTAACAAACAAAATATTGTAAATATTCATTGAACTAGAATTGAAAAGTCAATTGAACATGAAGCTAAGGGGGTTTCATATTTTGATTTCATGGGGCATTCTCTTTTCACTTGTTAGCTTTTATATATTATAATAAATTTCACTGATATGCCCCAATTGAGAACATATTCCGCTGTATAGTGACTTCCCCTAATTCCACTAATATGTTCCAATTGAAAATATATTCCATTATATATTCTAATTTGCTTAATTATATTCCTTAATATTCTAATGTTAGGCCACTTTGTTAAATTGTGAAAAATTTTCTCGCATCCTTCACAAGTTCCATCGATATAAGTAATGTGCCTATTCGGCATTTAAAACTAATTATTTGAGAAAGTTAATGAATAGCTTACCTATATAAATTGTAACATAATATATCATTTTTACCACATAATGTTGAAACTATTGTAAGAAATATATTATGCTAAGACAAGCACGTGCTATTCCACTAATAAATAATAAAAATTATGAAAAATAATTTGAAGAAAAAATTTAAAAATAATGGTTGTATTGTTGAATTAAAAAAATATTAAATAAAATTGAACTTTGTAACCAAGCATAGCATATAACTTTGATGGCCTAACGTACGTTAAGAGACGACGAGCTGACCATGTATGCTGATCGCCTGTGATGTTACGGACTATACTTTACGCACAGCTTTCGCGTCAAAAGATGTGACGTCTTCTCTTCTGTACGGCGGAGCAGGTGCTGAATGCACTTCGTAAAACATGATTCCTGTCGTCATTTGCAGCATATCATCAGCAATAAAAGTTAATGGGGGCTTTTAACTCCTGATATTTAAGTTTCAGAGTATGACTACATTTATATTCAGTTGATGTGTGTTCTGCCCATGCATATTCCAAGTCGGTATATAATTTTCGCATTCCACAAATACCAAGTCGAATTCCCGAGTCGATTGATCCAAGAACAATGCTTTCAGAAAAGATTTTCTATTCGCACGAAGCAGCAATACAAGCCAATCTATAGAAGCTCTTGACAACATTAATTACACATTTACAAATAAATAAGGCTTAATTACCTAAAGAAGTACGACATTTGTACTTTTTTTTTTAAATATAGCATGACCTTTGAAAAATAGTAAAAAAAAGAACGACCTTTGCATTTTTTCGTAAATGTAACACGATCTTTAAAGAGTAGTATAATGACACGACATTTGTACTTTTCCCTAAATATAACACGACCTTTAGGTTAAGTTGTGTAGTTAACATAATGTAAATTATTCAGTCAAATTAACAATTAGCTAGAGTTAACGATGCAGTGTGGCACAACATGATTAAACGAGTGAAACCTAAAACCATTAGCTTCATATTAATTGTTATCGTCTAATCATGTTAAGTGTACTCGTTCAATCATGTGAAGTCTACTCGTCACCGTTAGCTCCACATTAGATGTTATGGTTACAATTTGATTGAATGATTTACATTACTAAATGCGCAATTAAACTTAAAGATTGTACTATATTTAAGAAAAAATACAAAGATTATGCCTTTATATGCTACTCTCTAAAGATCATGTTACATTTAGAAAAAAAAATGTAAAGGTCGTGCTATCTTATGTTTTTTTTCAAATGCCGTGCTATATTTAAGAAAAAAGTACAAATGTGGAAAAAAGAAATTGCCAGCCTTCTGAATTTAGAAACTACATGTCTAGAAAAGCTTGAATCAGACCAAATAGGAAAAGCAACAAGAAACTTGATGTACAATATGCTTCGAACTCGAACTATACATTGGTATACTTTGCATTCCTTTCTCAGCCTCAGTACAAACTCGGGACTCGAAGTAAATATGTGCAGGTACTATGGAATCGAACAGAATGGTACAGATGCATCTAGAAGCGTAGCCACTAAGGAGCCGCGGGTAACAAGATTATTTATATTTCAAGTATTAAGCGGGCGCTTGTGCTTCAACTTCATCAATCACCTAAAAGCCCGAGATAGGCTTCAGATCTGCAATGCCATTCTAAGTGATATAATGATGCTCAAATGTGTGCGTGAAATAACATAGTTCATGTGCCCGCAAAGTTTAGGCCAAATAGCCACTTCATGTGATCAGGTATCACCCGCTTAACAAGCTCCGGTGAAGCCACGGATAACTGCAAAATGTGCACGGATTATGGTCATCATAAATTTTCGAATGCTTCACATATATGCTCCCTAGCTTCGACTATAAACATGAAGAGGACCAATTATGGAGAGAACACCTACTTCTTCTTTGAAGTTGAAGAGCGGAGGTAAAGATCGACCATTTGGTAACTGGACATTGGGCTGCCGAAGCTCGTCGAAAAAAGAATGAGCCAACGCCTCTAGCTGCATACAATTAGTTATTTGACAAATCTTACTCTCTCCCATCTTCTACAAAGCATCATAACCAAAAAAAAATTTTGAACCGAGAATCCCCGGGAAAGAATAGCATTTCATGAAATAACGCCACAAAAAGCATAACTTACAGCAGTGCAACGGAGATTGGGAGAGTATTGCAGCAGTCTTGAAGCAAGATCAATTGCTTCTGGGGGCATCCTTTTGTGAAAAACCTGGAGTAATTGAGAATATAGTTCCAAGTATTGAGAATTTGCACTAAGTGAAAATAGCAATGAAGAGACTAAAATCATGACTTTCAGCTCTGAAGATGTGGTTGTGGATGAAAATGCGTTAACTTTTCTTCGTTCAATTTAAAAAGATTAATAAAAAAACTGTTAAACTTAAATGCAAGTTTCACACAAGAATGCATACTAAAACCAAACAGTGAATGCAAGAGCGGACCTTGTGCCAAGGGTGGGCCTTTATCTGAGGGAACTGAAAATCTGTATACTCTGGGTTCATACATCGAATTTCTTCCCGAGTTGGAGTACCAAGAACCTATAGAGTTGATGGTAAGTGATAGCTCGTTCACAATCATCAAAATGTATGAAAGTTGGAGAACAGACATTTTTCTTTACCTTGATAATCTCTACGAGCTGGTCCACGGCACTCTCCCCAGGGAATAGAGGCTACATAAATATTTTCATCGCAAAATATACCTCAAAAATCCGAACTTGAAGATAAAGTGTACTAATATTATCAAAAAGTGCAACAATGTAAAAACCGGGGATTAATAAAAGGGTATCTTAAAGATGCTAGAGGGCTTACCTGGCCTAAAAGAAGCTCAGCAAGAACACAACCTGCTGACCAAATATCAATGGAAGTCGTATATGCAGTAGCCCCAAATATAAGTTCCGGTGCTCGATAGAATCGGGAGCATATATATGATATGTTTGCTTCACCAGCAACCTAAGTGTAAATTCAAATTCCCCAATGAGTGCTCTATTATTACCAAAAAAATAAAACCCAAAAAAAAAAAAAGAAAGGAAAAACAAAAATGATCATGTTGAGTAATGGGCCACCCAAATGGTGGCTTCACCCAAATGTTACTGCGTAGTAATAGGAAAAACGCAAAAAGAACTTTGGATGATACAGAATAGGAGAATTTTAGAAATCGACATACTAGCACTTTTGCACTTCCAAAATCACAAAGCTTAACCTGGTGCGTAAGAGGATCAACCTGCAAGAAAGACGAGCAATTGATGGGAAAGGCTACTATTTCGAATCCTGCTTCAAAAAGCATACAGATAGAGAACGGGCGTACCAGAATGTTTTGAGGCTTTAGATCTCTATGGGTGACTCTGTGAACATTGTGGATATAAGCCAAGCCCTTAAAGATCTGCAAAACATAGCCAGATAATAGCCGGAAAGAACATATTATGCAGGTCTCATTTAGGCAGTACTCATTAGCAAATTTATAAAACCACTAGACTGGTCAATTCTGTGAATTTAGTTGATGGGTCTCTGACCTATCTGAGGTCTCAGGAAAATACGAAAAAAGCAAAATACATTTGCGAGTGACATATTGCACACCTGGTACATGTAAAGTTTGACATATATGAGCGGAATCGCCTGCCTTGCATCGCTGTAGTGCTTCAAGACCTTATGCAGGCTTTCCGGGACATAGTCCATGACCAAATTGAGAAACAGTTCATTTTTTGTGGTGGTAGAAAAGAAACAGTGCTTCAGGGAAATAACATTCGGGTGGTCCATTAAACGCATCAACTGCAGCTCACGGTTCTTGAATCGCTTATCCTGCAGAACCTTTTTAATGGCCACAGTCTCCCCAGTCTCCAAGCATCGAGCCTAATAATATATAGGAAAAGTAAAATGCTGAATAGATCACATCAATTAGTTAAAAGAAAACTTATACATACAAATAGAGGAAAAATAACTCTGACAAACCTGGAAAACAATTCCGAAAGACCCAGTCCCCACAACACGCTCTGCCATGTAACTAACAGTCTGTTTTATGCAATTCTAGAGTCAAGGAGGCAATCATAAACACAGATCAAGTCGAAGGTTAAAATGTGACGAGAAGGCCAATTTTTACCTGTTTATGCTCTCCATCTTTCCCTCCAATAGTTGTGGATATGATATGACCAGCAACTGGATTGTTCCGATCGACAACAGTGGATGCCATTTGCTGCAAGGCAACTCGTCCCGCGTCAAATTTCCTATGCAGAAGAGCCGACCGCTGATCCGCTTTGTTTGTTATTGAACCTACAATGTTGGGAAAAATAATCATCAATCTTTCAAATTCGAGAGTTCAGAAAAACTCAACCCGATGGTTGGACAAGAAGTTCTCCGAAGATTTGAAACACCGAAGAAACTGCCCAGCTCAGGAAAAGAATCTCTTTGATGCTTCTAGGCTTGGAGACAATCACAACAAAGACTAAATCAAACCAAGGACTACTAGAGCACTAACCTCAGTCAGTAAGCAATCACTAAAACTAGGAGAGAGCTAACTATCAGCGAGCAGAATCCAAGGATTGCCTGTAGCATCAATGGCAATCACCAAGAACAAGTTCACAGAGCAATCCCCTTTTTCTGTTCAGATTAAGACCAGCAAGGACTGATTCATTGTCCTGTCAAGAGTTCACAGTGCAGCTCAGACAACCCAAAATCAACCCATCTCATAACCTGCCCCGACAGATCAAGAAAGATCACAAATTTACAAGACCCCTTTGATCAGAACAAGATTATCTGAGCAGCCAAAGGGGAAAGACATAGAAAAAGGTGATAGCAGGGGTACCTTATCGTCGGCCATGGATGGGTGGGAGGGAGGCATCTTTTTGACTCATTTGATGATGATCTCTTGAGGTTAGGTTCAGTCTGGGAAGGTGATCATGGAGGTGTGGCAATAGAGGAGAAGGTCCCCAGCTCTAGTTAGAGAGAGAGAGAGAAAGAGAGAGAGAGTGAGTGAGCATGAGAGAAGAGAGACAAGAACAAAGGGCCATGTGACTCCAGCTCCCCTCTCTCCCTCCCCTGTTTCCCCAATCTCTCTCTCTCTCTCACTCAGTTTATGAGTAGGACCCTCCTGTTTTCCAGGAATTGAAAAAAATGGCTTTTCCAGTGAAAAAAAGTTAGTTGAAAATACATCGCCGAATGAAAAATGTGGAAAACATTAAAAACAAAAAAAATTGAGAAATGTGATGTAATGAAGTAGATAAGACCCTCGCATGGTAACTAGAGGTTTCGGGTTCGATTCTCATCGGTGAGACTACCTATGCTTATTTATTCAAATTTTCTTTTTATTTTCTTATATTAGACCGTGAATCCCTTATTGTATTCGAAAAAAAATTCCTTTTTGTATTTAGAAATACAAAATCGTTTTCAAAAGTTCTTGGGACCTCGCGTTTCTCTGACCACTTCTTAGTTATTTTGCACTTGAATTGTATCATTTCGTGTTAAATCGTAGAATAACATTGCCCTGACTGTATAAATTCAAACTAGATTGAAATGAGGTTAAGACATATAAGTAATAAAAGAGTAAGGATGACAACTAGTAACATTTGGACCAACTAATTCCCTACCACATTTATTATACTAGTTTCTAGTTTCGGAAAAAAAGAAAATCTTAAATTCTTTCAATTAAAGTAATTGGTACCGTTGCATAATCGTCTTTTCATTATTTAGTAAGGTTAAAAAATTCTAAAGATAATTCTCTTAACTTAATATAATGAGAACCCTTTTCTCGGTAGACATATAATGAAAACATTTTAAATGATTTTATCTTATAATACAACAATCAAGTTTCTCAATATGAAAATAATCACACATAAGCATAAGAAGTCCAGAGCAAAAGTTGCTGAACAAAAGAGACGAGTTTGTAAGTACATTTGGTCCTACACTTTGTCCACATTTCCATCTTGGTCCTTTTTCTATTTTCTATTGTTTTCATCTTACAAATTTGCATTTTTTTTAAGTTTTAGTCCTTTTCATGTTTTTTATTCGTTTTCATTTTACATCTTTGATTGCTTTTATGTTTTCATCCATTCATCCGATTGTCTATTAAATATCTGTGATTTGGATTGTCCACTTTATTAAAGTTGCTAATAGATGACATGTCATTGATTTTCTAGCTCTCAATTGAACTAAAGCAACCTTATTCAAATCAATAAAGCGGAATCCGATCCAAATTAATTATGTAATCCTTTTCTATCAAAAAGTGAATTTTCCATTTTCTAAAGAAAGTATTTTAAAAATATTTTTAAAAAAATTCACCGTCTGAGTCTGAGTAATAGTAGTTCCAAAACATTCCAAAATGATGATGTTGCCAATAGTATCTCTCGTTTGAATATTTTTCTATATTGTCGTAAACATCTAAACTCCTGTTTGCTTAATATCCTAATTTATAATTCCTTTTACCATCATGTGTGATGGCCTAGTGGTTCCAAGCTCACTCCCATGTAGTTTAGAGACTCTTAGGTCTCGAGTTCGAATTCTCCTAGAGACATATGCTAGGGTGAGCTCTTTGGCTTGAGCCTAGATTATCTTCGACTTCTGTGAATTATACTAGACCGTTGGTGGTGCTACGTTGACGAGGTCAGTGCTTACGCTGGTTATTCAATTCGTTTGATATATTCGCGGTTGAAAACAAGAGCCCAAATATTATGTAATGGGGGCGGTAATGTTGCCATAATTGTTGTCCACCATTTTATTCATAAAAAAAATCCTAATTTCTTCTTCTTTTTTTCCTTGAGAAGAAGCATTCTCCACTTGATTTGTAGCAGCTTACCATCTTATTCTTCTCTAAAAAGAATTAGAACATTTTAATTGAATAAAAGATGCAAATATTTAGGATCTGTTTGGGAACAAAAAATTTCAACTTAACTCGCAAAAAGACAAAATATGGGGTCGAACGGTAAAATGCCGGGACCCACCAACAGGAAAAGGGAAAGTAGAGAAAAAAAAAACAAAAGCAATTCGCCAACAGTTAGAGTAGACGTCCCTAAGTATACAATATACAGCACTGTTCCCTTGTGCCCCACCAGTCATTCAAAAAGCTTGCCTAATTTGTCTTTATATGGAATTAAAATGAGTTGAGTTTAGCACATTTCAATTGCCAAACAGGACCTTAGTTTTTACTGAAATTGATCAAATGTCTGGATCAGATTTTATTTCATCATTTTGAATAAGATCAATTCCATAAAATTGGGACTAGAAAATTGATGGCGCCACATGTACATGGCAAGTTTTTTGAAAACGGAATATTAAAGTCACTAATATTTAATAACCATAAAAGAAAAGTCACTAAGATCATGTGCAATGAGGAGGGCCATTTTAGTGACTCATTTCTTATTTCGAGAGTCTCACATGTGCCACGTTAACCGAAATGAATTGAAGGAAAAATTATCCCACACAATGGGAGGCTCATTTTGGGAGTCATTTGTGGCTCCACAATTTTTTTTGTTTTAAAAATTTTATTTACATATTTATCAAATAATTTTTTAATTATTTTTAATTATGCAATTTCGGATAATAAAATATAGTTTTTTATTTTATTTTTCGACTTATTAAAAAATTCAGTTATTAAAAAAGGTAAGTTTAAAAAATTGTCACTAATTCAGTTTGAATTAAAATATTATATTAATTGATTAACGATAATATTACATACCTAAAACATTACATTATAAATTGAATTTATTAATTTTATTAAAAAAATTCTCAAATAGAAAATGGAATATAATAAATTTATATAATATTCTGACTAGTTGAAATATATATTTTTATTTTCAAATTTTTTTGAATTAATAAATGTATTTTTTTGAAATTATTATTAAATGTATTTATTATATATTGTGTTAAAATATTATTTATAACTACATATTTATTTTCCAACGGTTCTTTGTTTTTTTGACAAAATGTGTGTGTTTTTTTCTTTTTGTAAAAAGATAAAAATCCCCCTTGTGGTTTGGGGTCGGGACAAATCACACTATGTTATTTTGTTTGAGACAATTAGCCCCCTCTGTGGTTTGTTCCGTTAGACATGGAGAGTTACGGCATTAATTTTTTTTTCATTTTCAACCCTCAATTTTTAACATTTTAATCATTTTGGTCCTAAATCTTTTTCTTTTATCATTCATATCCTTAACTTTTCATTTTATTTCATTTTAGTCCTATAATGAAAAATCGAAGGGAAAGGGGGTCGGGGTCGCCGCCCTCCATCAAGGGTGCCAACACCCACAAGGACACCGGCGACCTTGGTGGATAGGTCAGCAGCCCCGACCCCAAATCGATCGGGAACTTCAACTCGGGGTCCCCGGTGGATTAGGGGTCGAGGCCGCAGATCGGCTACCCCGACCCCTCCACCGAGATCATTGGCATCCTCTGTGGGTGCCGACACCCTCGGTGGAGGGTTTGGGGTTGCCGATTGGAGGCCCCGACCTCTTCCCCTTTCGATTTTTCGTTATAAGACTAAAATGAAATAAAATGAAAAGTTAAGGATATGAATGATAAATAAAGATTTAGGATCAAAATGATTAAAAATTAAAGATTGAGGACTGAAAATGAAAAAAAAATTAACACCATAACCTCCTATGTCTAACAGAGCAAACCACAATGGGACTAATTATTCCAAACAAAAGAACATGGTGCGATTTATCCCGACCTCAAATCACAATGAAATTTTTTTAATCCTTTTTACCTTTTTTTTTGGGGGAGAGGGGGGCGTATGCCTGCCACGTGGCGCACTCTGAGTGGAGCACGTCAAGTGTCCCCCCGGTCCACTAATCCAGGCTCGGGGACAGTTTCTCTTCCCCCCATAATTGGAGAAAGAAAGGTGTCTCGGTCCAGTTGTCGCATGGAAGCAGTTGGATCGGCTTTTTTAAATCATTGTAGATGCTCTAATATTTAATAAAAGTTGGATGAAAGGATAATAGAAGGATAAAAACAAAATAAATGATCAAATGTATAGGATGATAATGAACCAAAGAAAAGGAAAATAACTAAAAATTGAAAGGAAAAAAATTGCAAACTTATAGAATGAAAATGATAAAAAAGGGCAAAGTTACAGAGTCATATGTAATACATTTCGATAAAGGAAAACGAGTAGACAATGATCATAATTAATCCTCAAATAATCAAATAGTTGAATGAAAATATTTTATGGATTGCATAAATTCCAAAGTCACTCTACTGATGTTACATCTCAGTGGTTTTAAAACGGGTCTTGTATCAAAATGTAAACCTCCCTGGCTCATATGACCGATGGAATTTTTTACCTCCGTCTCAATGATTCTTAGAACCAACATTAAAAATATACAAAGATAATTCTGAATTTATAAGAGAGTAGAGACTCGCATCCTATCAATTTGAACTTTTAAGATACAAATGGGCCTAACCCCTTATAGGCAAAACCTAGAGCAAAACATGGTATCAGAGCAAAACCCAGACCCCACGCTAGTAGCGTACTAATTATGCAACATTTCACATTTACGTACTCACTCTATGCATCACTCTACACCTCACTGTGCTTGCTAGCATGTTGACTTCACTTCTCGTCCGATCTCATCTTAGCTATGAATCCACGCTGCACGTGAGGACAGGTGTCAAGGATAATAGCATGCGAGTTTCAACCCTCTTATAAATCAAGAATTATCTTTGTTTATTTATGATGTGGGACCTAAGGATCCTTGGCACTCCAAATTCCAAAAACATCCGGCTCATGGGGCAAAACCCGTTAACAATGTGCAAAACGTCCACTAGGCCTACAGTGGTTGTACCTATGCCCATTCAAAAACTCGAATTGAAAGGCTGAGAAGCCAAATCATTTTCAGAAAATTCTTTTCAAGTTTTCAACATGTTTCAACAAAATTATTATCGAGTTAGGATCATTTAAGATTACTTTTAAAAAATAATAAAATAATATAATTTGAAGAAAATATGAAAAAGGTAGGCCATCAATGTTAGTTGAATCTAACTCAGATAAACTATTATCATCATGTGGAATGAAAAAATTGCGCTGAATTTTTCGTCATCTCAAAGTAGAAAAAATGTTAATTATTATTTGTATTCGAATGATCTAAACCTCGTAAAAAAATATAAAAAAAACTATTTCATTTTTAAATTTCAGTCTTCATAATCTGATGGCTCGTAATACTTAATTTTTCCATGAATAATTGTAGAGATGAAAAAGGGGAAAACATCATGCACATAAAACCTTTTCTCAATGTGTAATAATATTGAAAAATTAACGATCATATTGAAGTATAATTCTAGAAATTAGATTTTGAATGGCGTAATAATTTCATTGTAGAAAATCGAACCATCACATACTGAACTGAAAATTTTGGATTAATGAAAATTATAGTATAATCCTACATTTTTTTTTTATCAAAGGTCCAGCAGTGCTTAAAAAAGGAAAAATCCAGCAGAGCTCTCATTCAAATATCCCATCGGGATAAGGTCATACAAGAGGCCAAAATGTCAGGCCAAACCCAAGTAGAAAAATGGCACGCACGCCGAAAAAATCCTAGCAGGCATACTTCGTACATATTTTTTTAAAAAAATATGAAATTAAATTAAAAAAAAATGTTTGTCTTCCTCCTCTGAACCAGAGGCCCCTCTCCTGTACAACGTGCACGCCCAGGGCTTGCGGGCCCTGATCTGGGTTCATGAACCCAGGCAGGGGGCTCGCGGCCGCTGACTAACCCTTGGTTCGTAGAGAGAGAAAGCTCATAGAGCTTTTTCTCTACTAACCAGGGGCTCCCGAACCCTGGTTTAAAGAGCCCGGGGCAGGCGAGCCCCCTGCTTAGGTTCACGAGCCTTGGGCGAAGGAGGACACCAACGGGGGAGCCCCCACCAGAGCTCCCCCCTCTGTTTTTCTTTTTTTTTTTTGAGGGGGGAGCTCCGGTCAGGGCTCCCTCGCCGGTGTCTGGGAAGCTCGAAAAGGGCAATGGCAGCAACTCAGAAGTTCGGAGAAGGGACATCCAGTAGCACAACAGCATGGAGGTAAAAGGTGCGGCAGTAGTTGCAACACCTGCAGGAAGAGAAAGAAAGAGGAAGGTGGATGAGGGGAAAAAGAAGATAATGGTGTGGTGGTGATGGACAGAGGAGTATGGAAGGAGGGAGGTGATGAAGATGATGTGAGGATGAGGAGAGGAAGGAGAATAAGATGGTGCCACAGTGTCTGCGAGCTGAGGCCAGAGGGGGGAGATCAGGATGGTGATGGTGGCTGAGATGGTGAGTTGTTGCCGGAGCCGAGAGAGAGAGGAAGGAAGTAGAAGGAAAGAAGAAGATGAAGAGAGATTGATGGTGATGATGATGGTCTCAGGAGATGGATCAGGAGATGAAGATGGTGGCTGGTGATGAAGGCAGAGAAAGAGAGGAGAGCGAGGAAGGGGCTGAAAAACGAAAAAGAAAAATATGTACTTACCCAATGTTACATCATTTGTCTTTGACGTAACATCAGTTAAATCCCAAAAGATTTAATGGCCGTCAAATGCCGTTTCTCCTATAAATTGATCCCAAAAGATTTAATGGCCGTCAAATGCCGTTTCTCCTATAAATTGACTCACTGGGGATTCAATTGATGTGACTGAAGAACTAACTGATGTAACGTGTCATTTTGAGGACTTAAATTTTATGTAATCATGCAAATTAAGAGACCTAATTGATATGTCACGGATTAAATTGATGTATCTTCCAAAATTAACTGACCAAATTGACGTAAGAAAAGATAGGGATTCGATTGACGGCATCCCAATACGAGGGATCAAATTACTAAGAGTGCGTTTGAATTGAGAGTTGAGTTGAGTTGAGTTTTGGTTTTAATTGGTTTGTAATGATTGTATTGTTGAATTATGAGGAAAAGTGTGAAAAGCTAATAAATAATTGAGAGAAAATAATGATTAAGTAATGATTATGTTGTTAAATTGTGAAAAAGTAATGAATAGTTGAGAGAATTTAATATTAAAAATTGAATTGAATGGTTAAAAATATTTAAAAAATAAAAAAAGTAATGATTGTGATGTTGAATTGAAGATAAATGGAATTGAGTTGAGTTGAGTTGAACATTGTTTATAAAGTAAACACACCCTAATTTACTCAACTATCAAATAGCATAAAAGTCCCTCACCAAATTTATATTTTCAAGGGAAAATACTACTATGTATTTTAACGTTATCTCATTTTTTTTAGTTTTATCTCAATGTATTTTTTTTTCCTGAGGTATCCTAACGTTATTATTTTCTTAGTTAGGATAGATTTGAAACCAAAAATAACAACGTTAAGATACCTCAGAGAAAAAAACGATGTTGGGATAAAATTTAAAAAAAATGTAAAGGTTAGGATCCATAGTGATAATATTTCCATTTTTAAGAAAATAAAATTTATTGTAGACGTGCATTGCACACACTTGTTGTTCCCTCTCCCTTTTCTTTCTACCTTCTGTATCCCCATCGCACTTCATTTTTTTGGGTAAAGAGAAATTTATACTCGATGCCTAATTAAGCGCCAACACTTAGTGGCGATTGTCAACTGAATTCCGATGAAAAGGTTTTGGTTGCAAAGGGAAAGCATCCCAGTCAACTTATAATATAAGCTTTTATCATTCTTGTACATAAAGGTAAAAAAATATCTAAAGAAAATTTTACAAGTCGATTACATGTGCAATATCTTGAACACAATATTCAAATCGGCCTCTATATAAGAATGAATATACCCATTTTAAACAATTCTTTAAATACGTTGTTCCAAGAACCAACGGGTTGCTATCGAGAGTGAAAAAGCTTTTCGTAGATTGAAAGCTGGCAATATTTGAACCAATAGCGGTATTGGACGCCTGTGTTTGTCAATTTATTCTCTGAACTTATAGGAGTTCCGAATGAAGGTGAAAACAAGACTGATAAAGAAGAAAGGAAGAAGATGAAGATTCTTTTATTATGATACATAGTTAGCTCATCTCTTTTCATGATGATGATGATGGCCATCGTCTTCTATTCTTCCTCCGATTTTGAACTTTTCAGCAGACACCAATGTCATAGGATTCACTTGAACTAGAAAAAAAATTCTAAATTCATACCGACATTATATAAGGACGCGACTTCGTTGATGAAAATCCAAAATTTGAACCACCCTAAAATCGTGCAGAAAAATATTATGTATTGTGCCATTTCCATGCTCCAGTTGCTGGACTAACATGTCCCACGAGTCTTATAAGGTGTTCATGTAAACTGTTGAAATTAATCAAGCGAAACTCGGACACCGTTATAAAAAAAAAAGAGTAAAAATAGAAAACAAAACCAGTAAAAACAAGAAGAGAGTAATCTCTCTCTCTCTCTCTCTCTCTCTTGTATATGGACTTGAAGAGAATATTCTCATACGCGTGAAACCTGAACGCTGTTGAAGGTTTAGTTCAATTAGTATGTTGATTGAGAAGATGAAAGATAGGAGGAAAGGTAAAGGGTGAGAGCGTGGTTGTCTTGGTCTTTCAGCTAGTATGTGTAATGCATTACACATGCCATAATGAAAATACTTACAAAATTTAAAATCTAATCGATAAAGTTATTCTTCAGCATCTTCAGTATGATCATAAATTTTCAATATCTGTGTTGATTCAAAACATAAACAAGAAATATGTGCATGCGATTCTTCCCCGTTTGTCATTCTCTACAAGCCTAATATATATTAGTAAACTAACAATTTTCCCCTCAACAGATCGATATTACATCAAATCTGACTTTAAGAAAATTTTTACATCTATTTTGACCTTGACTTATTAAATGTACATTTTATTGCCCATTCCGTCTATTTGCCATTAAAAATTTGACGGAATCTTTTGATGAAATGAGTAATATGATGTACATTTAATAGGTCAATATCAAAATTGATATAAAAAAAAGTAAGAAATAATGTCACATCAGATGTTTTCGTCCACTATTGGACGGCAAGCATACGGAATAAGTCATCTGATGCACACTTAATCTGGTAAGGTTCAATTTAATGTAAAAAATTTCTTGAGGTCTGATTTAATGTAATAACAATATCTCGATAGGCAAATTATTAGTTTACTCATTTCGTTTGATAATTTTTTTTTTGGGTATATTTTAGGAATAAAATTCAAAGTCACAATAACAATTGGAAGAACATACCTTAACAAGACAATCAATTTCTTTGTTTTGGACGTCACATTTGGATACATCACAAGCTCGTCTTCACGGCTGTAAGACATGTGTCGTGAGGAAGTACCAATTAAATTACATGAAATGAGAGGATTGGTACTAATCACTCTAATAATTACCATAATTATTTTTCATTAAAGAATTCTTATTAGTTTTTCCTCGTCAAGTTAATATGAGATATGATCATTTAAGGTTTTTTCGGAAGACATGGAGATGGGACTGAAGATTTGCAACCCCACTTACGAACGAAGTAGAAGTATATACAGCAAAGAAAGGATGAAAATATTTGCCTTACGTAGATTAGATTTGAATTTTCAGAATTATAGAGGTAGATCACCAGTTGAATTGAGGCAGCCAAAACCATTTTGATTCTTGCTCGATTTCAATTGCATACCACAAAACTGAATTATATATACCAGGAGGGCTTACTTGCCTGAAAATTATTCCTAGCAGGCCGAAATTTCCAATCCAACAGCCCAACCCAATCCTATCAGCTTAACCCACCCAACACGTGGCTGATAGCAGTAGGCAAACAGCAACGGGATATACGGTCGGCCCTCATTGTGATCCGCCTCACAACTTCACTTGATTCGAGGATGGCCATACTAGAGGTCGAAGAAAAATGGTGTAACATATTCACTAGTGCTGTCTTGTTTGGTAATGTTGCCTCCGCGATTTCGATTTCGATACATAAGTCGGAAAATTTTCCAAGCAATTAACTACGTAAGTATTTAATTTTTACGTAAAAAAAAAAGAAAAAATTATTTGATGTCTTGTCTCCTTACGTAGCAATATTATTAATTAATTCGAACTACTTGTCTTGTGGGATATTGTGGAATATTTGGTGGAGTGCCATTTTCATAAATCAAGCACGAGTTTGTCGAGCGAATTTTCCATTGCCAACCGGTGTTAATCATATATAATTAATACTTGTCACTGACAACAGTGGCGGATCCTGGACCCAATGATCAATAATGCAATAATATATTACCTAAATATTATTTAATTTATTATTGACATATTAAAAAAGTAACACTCAAAATAACATAACTTATTTTTTTATTAATATCTCGGAATGATAAAATCCAAAATTATTATTAAATCATTCAAATATCACAAGGAATGGAAAAAAAATTCAAAATTGTATTGCATTATTTCATATTTTGAGGTCTTCGTCTATGAAACATTTCTTTTTTTAATATTGTCATATGCACTTAATTTTCAATCACTTTCATTTAAATTTGCAATTTAAATTTGCAATCTATTCTTCACATTCGTTGAAAGAAATCACCTATACAATTGCTTGATGATAGACAAACTAATATAAATGATAAGTAAATTTGATTTGAATTAGTTTATATAATGAAGTGCTTCCCTTCAAGTAGATCCGCCCCTTGACTGTCAAAGAGAAGCAAATACTGATCCCACAAGCCGTGAAACGTAAGAGAGAGCCTCTCCACATGCAATAATCTCTTAATCAATAATTTTGACCTGGAATCTCAGGGCATGTTTGGTATGGATTTTGAAATCGCGATCGGAATGAGACGGAATGAAGCAAAATTGAAAACTGAATGACTAATTCCAGTTTTTGTATGGTTTAGCTCGGAAATCGGAGTTTGATTCCTTTGTTGATGTTGGTTCAGAATTTATTTGAAGTGAACTTTCATATTTAAATTATTATTCATAATAATTTCTAGCGATAAATGACCATTATCAAGGTGTGATAGGTGAGTTTGATATCGATGAGATCGTGCCACGCCGATTTTTATAAATTAAAATATCCTTAATTTTTTTTTATTTGAGGTATATGTGCATATATATAGTATATATACATATAAAACATTAAAATATCCTTAGTTTTTTTTAATAATTTTTTAGGTATATGTGCATATATATAGTATATATACATATATTTTTTCAGTGGAAAAAATTATGGGAGACATTGTTCTTACAATTCCGAGGAATTGAATATAAAAAGTTATTCACTCTCCCAACAAGTACGCTTCTCGGGGCTCGAACTTGTATTATCCTTCTAAAGAGGGGTTATAGTTGCTTACCACTCAATCAACGCTTTGTTAGTATACATATATATATTTTTCCGGTAAACATATATGTACATATGTGTACTATATATAAGATAAATGTATGTAATAAGGCGAAAAAAAAAGCATACACCTTTCAATCTAAAAACAAAAGATCCAAAATCTCATTCTAGAGCTCATTTCCTGGGGGATCCCAGGGAATAGATGATTCCCCATTTCGAGGGAACCGTTTTCAGAGTTTTAGGGAAATCGTATTTCGATTTCTTCAAACATCCATAATTGGAGTGAGGATGAGGTATTCCAATTCCAATTCTGCCCCTTTTTTTTTTTTACGAACCAAAGGAGCCCTCAATGCATTAATACTAGTACTCGCGGCACATATGCAATATTTGGATTTTTCTTAACGCTCTTTTGATTTTCTTTTTTTAAGTATTTGTCCGATCAACTAAGAGGTTACATACTGAATTCTCATAATGGAATTACCCGTGCCTTTTATTAGCTATTAAAAATTTTATTTCATTATATTTACCTTACAGGTCCCTTATAACAGAAATAAAAGGATTATTCGCTTAGAAAATCACAAACTTTCAAAAAATTTCCAAATCACCAATTGTTTTAACTTGTAAATTCACAAATATACGTTTCATTATCACATTTAACAAATCGTCAACGGCTCCGTTAAATATGGCTAAATCCTACGTGACCAACCCCATCATGCTGGATGGATTTCCCAACTTGCCACCCAATTCTCTATCTCCATACCACACTAATATGCGTAAAATGGTCATTTCATTTTCGATGGCTGTAGCCAGTGTTTCAGTGGCTGCAGGTGGCTACGGTAGCTCTCTAGGTGACCGAGAGATTGTGACCACCAAGCGTGCTAGCCCTGGCCATAGCTGAGGGGGTGCCTCTAGCTTCCGACATGGGCTACGAACCAGACTAGAGGAGGCTGAAGGCCTGCAACCCAGACCCATTGTAACACAATCGTAGCCCTTCGTAGTGGCAGCACGATTGTGACCTGGTGAGGGTCACGAACTGCACCTTGTGGTCTAGGTCCCCGGTTATTATGTCCTTAAGTCGGAATCGTAGTCAGGGTATGCGATTTGTAGTCATTGTCGTCGTTTACGATCCTTGCCGAGCCAGCTCTTCCTCGAAACTATCCCTTCTCGAGCCAGTTCAATCTAGCTCAAGCCGATGTTGGTCACGGCTAGTGATGGCACTATCATTGCCGTCGCAGAAAGTTGGCAGTGACCGTCAACCATTACAGTTACAACGGGCTATGATTTCAAGAGAGGTGGCTTTAGTGTTTCAAAGAAAGAAGAAGATGTTCAAACTTGACCAATTTGACCAGTTCGGTCAATTATGATAGGTTCGGTCAGTTTTGATCGAGAAATTATTACATAGACTTAGATCACCACGTCAGATATTGACTAAATCAATAAGAGAATTACATATGTTATTATGTCAGAATGTGTCCCATTCATTATTTTAGAAAGAGCCAAAAGCCTCTCAACTTCGAAAATTTGCCCCTTCTCACTTTCTCTCCTCCATCTCTTCTCTCCTTCATCTCCTTCCTGCAGTTGCCCACCGCCCTCATATGCCCCTCCCCCTCTCTGACTCCCTTCCCTCCGCCATCTATCTTGAACGTATCTTGGACTCAAGGTTCTTCCGACCTGGAGCTTTGCATTGTCCATGAACAATTTATTAGTTATGAAAGCCGAACCTATTCTTGAATTTTTGAGCTAATTTGGTAGAGTCAGGCTCGAAGGTTGTTGTAGATTGTTGTGGCCACCGTCAAAGCTCCGGAACAGAACCTCTCTTGCTAAAAGAAGAAGCTCTAAAATACAAACTTGCCTATAAATCGATTACCCAAAAAAGGGAAGGGAAAAATTGAAGGAACTGCCCAAAGCTTGAATTCTCACACAAATTCTTCAGCAAATTCCAAATTGTTATGCAAAATTTGTATTATTTTATTTACTTATATTCTGATTAGATGAATTTGTGTAACTTAATTTTGAAAACCTAAAATTGTTGTCGTCTTTGTTTTGGTAATCCACCATCAACTCGCACAGCCAGAACATCACACCCTTCTCCTCTCGAATTCCATGTGTCTCGGAAGCACACTTCTCTCCTTTCTACTCTACCACTAAAAAGGGGTTCAGCTTCCTCCTCAAATTTACTGCAAGCTGAAGCTTCCTCCGCCCTTGGTTCCCTCCGACGAGGAAAGCGCAAAAGCTCGAGGTTGGAAGAACCTCGAGTCCAAGATAAATTCGGGATAGGTGGCCGAGGGAAGGGAGCCTAATGGAGGGGATAGGCATGTGACGGCAATCAGCAACCGCAGGAAGGAGATGAAGGAAAGAGATGGAGGAGAGAGAGTGATGAGGGGATGGAGAGTAAGTGATGGGAGAGGGGTATGTGACAACGGCCGACAACTACAAGAAGGAGATGGAGGAGAGAGAGTGAGTAGGGGCAAATTTTTGAAGTTACAAAAATTTGGACTCTTTCTAAAATAATAAGTGGGCCATCTTCTGACATAATAACACATATAATTCTCTTATTGGATTAGTCCATTTCTGACGTGGCGATATAAGTCTATGTAATAATTTCTCGTTTTGATCAGTTTAGTTTATTTGAACTGATTTAGGCCCACTCATTGTGGCCAAGTATGATTTTGTCAGCCACTTATATACCGTTATCTTTTACGTCAGCATATTTTAGGAGGCAACTCAAGATTTGGTAGATATGGTAACAAAATGAAATTTTGTGAATTTGCAGGCCAAAAAATAATTAAAAAATTGTTAGATTTGTAAATTTTTCAGAAATTGTGATTTTCTAGACTAATAACCTAAAAGAAAAATGTTTCTTATTTTCTCTCCCATATTTCTAGTCTCATGTAATTACACAGTTTGTACAACTCTCCCCTTCAACATAAAAATGACGATACTTTACAATTGCATCAATTTAATGAAAACAATTATTCAAAACTAAATAATATATCGAATTTTTGCTTATTCACTAACAACATTTCAATTCTGAATTAGTTAAGCAACTGTATTTTCCATAGATGAACTTATTAAAATTTTGTTTATGATGGCACTTTTAATCTTCTATTTTCATGATTCATCAAGTATCATTGTAGATATTAACCTATAATCTATAGTTTTCAAATATGAATAGTTTTTTTAAAATAGTTCTAAAAATTACTTCTTGCTATTTGTAGTTCTTTTTTCTACTTCAACTTGCATTAGTATGTCAAAATATCAAAAATAAAAAATCTTCTAAATGAAATTTTCCTGTGTGCATAATTTATTCGTAATAGCTCCTATCTGCATTCACTTTTTTATCCACAATAGGTCCTCCTGATGGCTTTGTAGCTGTCAGTTTTATATTTTCTGAATGATCAAAATTCATCCAGGACTTCTAACAAAATGTTGCCTCAAAATTTTAAAAGGATTCTCAATATTCATTCAAGCTACATAAGGATGGAGCAAAATACTAATATTAAAAGGAATTGAAGATTGAAATTTTAAAATAAAAGAATGTAAAATATAATTAGTGCACCTTGATTTTTATTTTGCAGAAAGAACCGTTGCATCCCCTTCCATGAATTGCTTGGATTTATTGTCGCCGCAATATATGAAGAAGAGAGATATAATTATGGATCGGATATTGAAGAACGAATAATATATAATAAGGAAAAACTCGGACTTGTAAGAGGGGGGCCTCTAAAAGAGTAATGGAGCGATTCAATCCAACTTTCAATTTGGGTAGTTAACGCATTAGCCAAATTACCTTTTAAGGAGCGACTGGCAAGGTTCCATCCATCGCCCTTGACTCGCTGAGCCCGAAACGACACCGTAAGGAGAGCCTTTTGGCATGTACAATAATTGAAAAAAAAGTACATATATGAATTGATTCAAGTAATTCAACGCATGTTCTCCTTAAATATGGTCTCGAGTTAGAGTCTTGTAAACGAAAAAAGTTTCATACCGAGAGAGTTTTATCCCTTTAGTAGATTGATTCGGCTCAAACTAGATTAATCGAGATCCGTTGAGTTTTTGGATACTTGAATATGCAAAATAAATAAATAAATAAATAAAGAAAAGGAAGACGCCATTTACCTCTACGCACTTGTATGGATTAGTCCATGGCTACAAAAAGAGCCTAGAGGCATGATCTAATCTTGTGATTAACTCATTTGTAGCATATATAAATTAAGATCAATCACAATCGCTCCTCTATTGACTTGAGCATCTGAGGATCAAATTGGGCCATCACTCTTAATTCGATTTTTCTTATCTGTTTCAGGACCGAAGTGCGCCCCGACTAAGGAATTACTTGGACGAATACCAACCGCTATTCACCCCACAAGTTGGATCAGTCATATCAATATATAGGTAAAAGATAAGTATTGAAAATATAAAATTGAACTAAAGAACCACTTCTGCTTCGCAAGGACTTATTATTATTGTTATTATTCTTTTACCTAAATTAGTATACACGTAATCCAACATACCGACACAAATTTATATTTTATAATGCACGATGTCCTTCAAACTTCTCCAACCAGCAAAAGTTTAGGAAGACTCCTGGCTAAATAGTGTTTGATAAATTAAGTGCGTAACAATTAATTACTTAATTAAGTGCCACCTTAGTTAAATAGTTCTATCGGACTCCAACATATTGTTTTCTTCTGTCGATATTGGACTTTAAATTGTTTTTACAAATTCAAAACTGATTTGAACTATTAGGGAATTGACAATAAACTGACAGACGATTAGCTTATGGGACTCCAAAAGCTCCAATACCATCGACAAAAAATCCCAAAATCTATATTAGTGAACTAAATAAAAATGGTTGTTACATGTAAGTTATGGGACTTCGATATATAGAAAAACAATCGGCCAAAGTCAAATTAATATTTTCTGACCACAAAACAATGGATCAAATCTCTTAAATCAAAATAAATTGATATTAATAAATTATATTCAATTATGTAAGAATCTAATTTAGAATTTAGTTTATATACTATACACTACAATTACAACAGTAATAAACTTATTTAGATAGTTTTAAAACTGGCTCAACCAGGAAATGGCCATAAACGAAATAAATGCCCGCTAATATATTATAAAATCAACACTTATTGTTCAGCAAATATATTTCAATACTTTTATATCAGTAATAACAATTTGAAATTAAGCCCAAATATTGAGACACACAGCACGTATGTGTGGCCAATTGCCAAAAAAAAAACGCACTTCATCACTTGAAAGTGGGTGTTAAAAAAATAATTGGATTTATAAAAAATAATTGGGTGTTACAAAAATAATTGATTAAAATTTTGATTTGCTCATGCATCAAAACTTATAGATATAATATTATCGTGAGAAAAAAGAATCAATTGATGCCTTATGTAGTTGAGATTTTAGATATCAGGATTACAAACGTAGCCATCAATTGAATTATTTCTAGCCAAAAAGTATTATTTAGCTTAATTTTAATTCCTGACGGCTTAGTTGAGCCAAATTAGTTCTATCTAGATGTAGACATCCCTAAAATCTCAAAAACATTAACATGAATGACACTGACATTGACGGTCCTGATCCTTCATTTATTAGTGACTCGTGAAATCTGACAAAAACATTACTGGCGGACCATTTGTGGCATATAATACGTTTCAGATCCATCGCTAGTGTTACTAGACGGTCCGACACATATTTACTACATGACAGATGTGTTTGTGACAGAAAAATGGGTCACACTAATTGATCAGAAATATTTCATCAATTAAAACATAACAAATCGGTCATAAGTCCGTCAACAATTTGTGAGTGATTTTGTTTGTCACTTATTTTTTGTCCCAGATGTGCATTTTTCTTGTAGTGAATTGGGCGTAGGCTAACATCGTCTTCTCAGTCAATCTCTAATTCGACAAGCCCGATTCCTCATGTGGATGTACCCACCAGCTTGACTAGTCGCTTATCCTGCTGTCTAGTTTCTTTTTTGGTTCAATTCTTATCCTTATGCTTTCTTATAATGTCCATCAGATTGTCCGAAAGAAGAAAAAGAAAATGACTATAAACTTTGATATTGGAAATTCAACATCGTGTCCATCTTAAAGATTAATAAGCATTACTTTATTATCACTGATCGATGCTGCACAGATCCAACATTTATTTGCTTTTGGGCTAGAAGTACATAGCAACCATCATACCGATATGAAATGGAAATAGCAATTGGCAAATTATTTCAAACACACGCATTTTGCCATATCCATGGACGAGAAACTCGACCTTACTTAGCCACGCCCAGGTCATTTGCTTCTCTTATATATTATTACTGGCCTAGGAGGTGCTTGTCGATATCTTTCATCATAGAGATCATGAATTCCATCTCCTTGTGCGGATCAGCATCAATCTCCTTATGTTTTTCATAATCAAGGGTAACTCTCACCGCCGCAGGCTCAGTGCCGGTCTTCGGGATGACCTTGTATATGACCTTGTAGCTCTTGTACCGCTGGAGGATATGCCCATCCACGGCCACCATTGACACCGTCATGTCCCTCTCATCTATTTCGAACCTCTCTTTGAAAATCTCTGTCCTTCCATCTTTAAAAGCCAAGATATTCATGCCATAACATATTAAAAATCATCAATATTTTTTTTGTTTCATACCTACAGAAACATGCATAATGCTATAAATTAAGATTACTAAAACACAGGATCATTCTTCCATACATGATGGATCGGACAGCCATAACACAGTATGGGGGAGGTCCAGTGCCCCGGAGGTCCAAAGAACTTCCTCGTTACCTTTAATACATTAAATTCTAAAGAAATATGAGCCCTTCACATGATAATTCTTCAACTTTTCCCTAGAAATTCGGTCATGATATAAGAATATGTGAGGAAAAAAATTCAATCTGTTCCAACATTTTTTTTCGGTATGAATCCTGATATCCGGAAGCTCAATTAGGTCTCGATTAATCCAGTCAGTTTCAGCACTTTTAATTCTTTAGTAAATCTTGAATTTAATTTTAAGAAGCTTCCCTATTTAGGACACTTGCCGTCTTTTGTGCCGACCACCTGCCATGATTAGATGGACAATTTACATAAAATAACTGCTTATTAATCAGCCAGTATGCGCGCACAAATTATTAAAGAAAATATAATCTAATTTTATAAGCTAAGACGTAAGTCTCTTATTGCTTAAATCATTCAAAGCATCATCTTATTTTTTAGATCTCCTACCTCAAAAGAATTAGATGGAAAAATATTGCTTCCAATAGCATTTGCGCTGTGCCAAAGGTTTTTAGAGCATCACCTGTGTCCTGTTTATGAGACTATTGAAATTTTGTGTTCATTCCATTTTTTCCGCATTTGTATATTTATGGATATGGGTACTTTAAGAGTGCAAACACTAAATGTAAATGGTATGAAACTGTGGCAGGAAAGTAATTCGTGGTCTATCGAAATGTGGGGCAGAATTAAGTTCGAACCAAGAGTGTAAGTCCAGGACTTGACGGAGCCATGAGTTTTAAAGTCGCCTTCATGGACTTCAACTCCGTGCACACCAGAGGCAGCATCAGGGAGATGGTGAAGTTCGTCCTTCAGACGTTTGAAGTAAGCTTCGGCTGAAGATTTTATCTCTATTTCAGCAGCCAATTTCCCCCTTAGCCCCATTTTTTCACCTTAAGAACAACCCTGATAGTCGAAAACCCGGAGACACTACAAAGAGGGGGACGTAGAAGGAGAGATGTGCATGAAGAACAAGTTCTGGACGTCCTACGTATTTATAGAAGAGCATATGCATAAAGGAGAAAGGTAGGAGAAGTGGCCATTTCCTTGAAGAGTAGTTGGCCTGCTTAACAATGACAAGGGTGCTTTTGGCAATTTATTTTCTTTTTTTTCTTATTAGATTATTTTTTTGGTTTCAAGCGCCTGACTCATGAGGCTATTAAATCAAATAAAAATAGAAAATCTAATAAAGTGATGCAAGTAATTCCATCACGAGAATTGAACATGAAATTTCTAAATTACAAGGCGAAAGTTTCTTTTCTCTTATATATATATATATTAATTATATGGTTCATTTTATTATGAAATTTTATACTCAGTGAAATACAGCCTACACCATGCATACTACTTTTCCATATAAGCTTCTAGCCGTGTTAGAGAAACATTTCTATGTCAGGGATCAACTGAGAGGATGTATAGCTAGCACTTTATATTCTAGAGGCACTTAAGCCATGTATAGAATACTTGTACTACATTATGACCTGAAAATTTTTGATTAATTGTTCGTGGGTTGGGAGAGTTATACTAGAAAGTTGTTCGGATGAATTATTTTTCTTAGGATATATTTATGAATTGATTTTCAATGAATAGATGTTAATTTGGTTATATTAATGAAATTATTTAGCAGGTGCAAGTGCCCAAAAAAATGCATTTTGTCACATGAAAGTTTGTTAAAAAATAATTAAATTTATGAGAAATTTGGATTTCACCACTCATATGATTAAAATTTTGATTTTTGCATGAGTCAAATCACTTATAGATCTAATATTATTAGAAGAAAAAGAATCAATTGTCTTATGTAGCAATGATTTCAGATATCAGGATTACAGATGTGGCCTCATCAATTGAATTGCTTTTAGCCAAAAATTATTATTTAGCCTAATTTTAATTCCAAACGGCTAAGTTGAATTAAATTAGTTCTATTTAGATTAGGAGATCCCTAAGCTTATGAGCATTCTTCCTTCTTCTTTTTTTATGATGTATAGATTTCAACCAAAGCCCTTCTTCCCATTTTTATATTTTACAACCTGTCCTATCAATAATTAATATTCATCATTCCCTATATTAGTAAGCAATGAAGCTGATATTTTAATTTTCTTTTTTAGTGACAAAGACAAGGCAGTAAACTTTTTAAATAGATATCCCAACTTATTTGATTTGGCTGTCTTAGTTGATAATCATTGATCTGAACCGGTCAAAGAACTGATTGTTTGGTTTGACTAGTTAGGGGTCGGGTTTATTTAGGAATTGGTTTGATTGATTAGATCATGGCAGTTCAAGACCCCTCTTGACTTTACTATTATATTTAAGTATAGAAGCAGATTTATATGGTTTGCAATTGGTTCCGCTACCCAACATTGTCTGGGGCTATATACAGTTTAGCTTTAAGCGGTCCAAAACAGACATACAGTAGCTGAAAGAATTTTGTAACTGTATTTGTGCTTTATTACATTGTTTTTTTTCTTTACAGTAATCTCGATGATCTGCTATATTTCTCTGTCCTTGTAATCTTCTCTTAAACATTTTCTTTTGTAGCCATTTTTTTTATCAGTGGATAATTATTGATTGCTGAGCCAAAAACAAAGCAGCAAACTTCATCTACCTAGAATAGATTTGCTTTCTAAAAGTCGCAGCTGGTACTTGTGATATAAATATTTCAGTTTATTGATTTTTGGTCTCGTATTGGCAAATTATATTATATTAAATTTATTACAGATACATTTTAACGGAATTGTGACCTGGGGACGAAATTTCACTTGGAATCAGACATTTATACAACACTTTGAATGTCCTTATCCTTCAATTATTAGTGACTTCATTTATGAAATCTGACAAAAAAATTACTGACGGACCATTTGTGACTTATAATACGTTACAGATCCATCGCTAGTGTTACTTACTAGACGGTCCAATTCATATTCCATACACGACAGATGTGTTTGTGACAGAAAATCAGTCACACGAATTGATCAGAAATATTTCATATCAATTAAACCATGACAAATTATTGGTCGTAAGTCCGTCACGATTTGTGAGTGATTCTGTTTGTCACTTATTTTCTGTCACATATGGGCGTATTTCTTGTAGTGAATTGGGCGCACGTACAAGGAGGCTAACAGTGTGCTCTCAATCAATCTCTAAACCGACAAGCCCGATCCTTCCTTATACCAACAGGCTTGAATAATCACTTGTGCTGCTGTTCAGTTTCTTTTTTGGTTCAATTCTTCCACTTTTGCTTTCTCATAACGTCGATTAGATTGACCAAAAGAAGAAAAAGAAATGACTAAACTTTTATATTGGAAATTTTCAACATTGTGTCCATCGTAAAGACTCACAAGCAGTGTAACCGAAAGAAAGACTAATAAGCAGTACTTTATTATTATCAAAGAAACTTCAGTTGCACCCACCAACATTTATTCATACCAGTACGAAATGGAAATAGTAAATGGCAAATTATTCAAAAAACACACATTTTGCCATTTTCATGGACGAGAAACTCGACCTTACTCAGCCAGGCCCACGCCATTTATCTCTCTTATTATTATTACTGGCCAAGGAGGTGCTTGTCAATATCTTTCATCATAGAGATCATGAATTCCATCTCCTTGTGCGGATCAGCATCAGTCTCCTTATGTTTTTCATAATCAAGGGTAACTCTCACCGCCGGAGGCTCATTGCCGGTCTTCGGGATAACCTTGTATATGAGCTTGTAGCTCTTGTACCGCTGGAGGATGTGCCCATCCACGGCCACCATTGACACCGACATGTTCTTCTCATCTATTTCGAACCTCTCCTTGAAAACCTCTGTTCGTCCATCTTTAAAAGCCAATATATTCGTGCCATAACATATTAAAAATCATCAATAATTTTTTCGTTTCATACCTACAGAAACATGTATAATGCTACAAATTAAATCCCCAAAACATGGGATCATTCTTCCACGTGGACTTAAATATCCGTCCACAATAACTGACCGCCAGCCGAGCATTCTCTTCTATGCTCGGATCTGACTAACATAAGGCTCACTTTTGGTTGCCTTGAAACTGGACCTGGCCATACTACGTGGTGTGAGCCTACACGGGCAAGTGGAAGTATAACCCGCTCTGATACTATGTAAAATTCCATGAGGCTATAAGTGATTGGGCCAATCTTCAACCGAAAAGCTCAAGGTAGTAGGTGATGGGACCCAATCTTTTATAAATCAATTCAATTACTCTTAACTTTTTCATGTGAAATTCTAAATCTCAACAGAAACTGCGGTAGAAAGGTAATTTGTGGTCTATCGAAAGTACACAATGAATATGGGGCGGAATTAAGTTGGTACCAAGAGTGTAAGTCCAGGACTTGATGGAGCCATGAGTTTTAAAGTCGCCTTCATGGACTTCAACCCCATGCACATTGGAGGCAGCATCGGGGAGATGGTGAAGTTCATCCTTGAGTCGTTTGAAATAAGCTTCAGCTGAAGATTTTATCTCTATTTCAGCAGCCAATTTCCCTCTTAGCCCCATTTGTTCACCTTAAGAACAACCTTGATACTCGAGAACCCAGAGATGCTATAAAGAGGGGGACGTAGAAGCAGAGATGTGTATGAAAGAACAAGTTCTGGACGTCCTACTTATTTATAGAAGGGCAGATGCACGAAGGAGAAAGTAACGGGGCCAGGTCCTTGAATAGTAGTTGGCCGCTTTAACATTGGCAAGGGTTACTTTTGTCAATTTTTTATTAGAAAATGAAAAGTTACGATGGTGCCACGTAATTCTCTCATGAAACAAATTGGAGCTGAGTTTGCAATGTAGTATACATAGACTCGTAGATAGATAAAGAAAGTCTAAATTTACGCCCACAAAATGACCATATAAAGAAAATAACTTGAACTCTATATAATGGGTGCCAAAAAGCCCCCATCCCATACCATACGGGGGAAAAAAAAAAGAGAAAAAAAAAGAGCCCCATTTATGAGAGTAGTCAATTATTTTCACTCGTCGCAATAATTTGAGATTAGACCAAATCTATTTAGTAGTATAAATATAAATACAAATATAAATGTAGATATTGAAATAGATATATATATATATATATATATATATAGATAGATAGATGGGCTCATCAATAGAGATAGATAGGTGGGCCCATCCAACTAATAACTCAAGATGCCAGTAATTTCTTTCATAAATCCGTTTGCCGACACTCCTATGGTTGGAAATAGTTGCATTTAAATATTAAAACTCTTAATACTATTTTAAAATCTATTAAACATGTTCCCTCTCTGTTTTTCTTTTCTTTTTTATTTTTCTTCTTATTTTTCATAAGATGCCTGCGGTGTGCCCATATCTTTCATTTAAGCAATATAATTCGATAACGTTAGGTTAGTTGACGTACGGACGGGACGAGATTTCAAGTACTTGGTATATGTCAATGTTTGAGATTGCGGTATAGAGAGAAAATGACTAATATGCGCACCAAATAAGTATTTTATAATTTCTATAAATTAAATAATTTACAAAAATTAAAAGGGATCCCCTCTCCCTTTTCCTCCCATAGTTCCAAACCAAAGTGTCAGTTGTTTACTAAAGTTTTTCTTAATAAATTTTTGCTAATTACGCCATAGAATCTTCTGTGAAGGGAAGAAAGAGTAAATTAAAGATATTGATCAAGGTCCCGCGAGCTGTCCCGATCAATCCATCGCACATATGCGTTCATTTTTGCTCTCTTGTATTGTCCACTGCCGAAAAATGAAAATGAAAAACATTAAATTTCAATATCGATCGATTTTCAACATTTATCAACCCAAAGGATCGATTAAGCCAATCTTTGTTTTGAAACAAACTTATTCAAACATCATCAATGTTGCACACACCATTATTTGCTTCTCCAAAAGGGCAAGAAGCATATGGTAACCATCATACAAGTATGAAACGGAACTGGTAATTTATTTATTTTTTTTCCAAACAAACACATTTTGTTTATTAATGGGCAAGAAACTCGGCCTTATTTATCTAGGCCTTGGCCATTTTGTACTCTCTCATTTCATTACTATTACTAGCTTGTATTACGGGATATATTATGTTGCCAAAATTAGCGGAACTATTTTGTATATAATCTTAGCTAGCCTAATTCAATTCATGTATAATAGGCAATTAGATATCATAGAAATCTTTCCTATATTTCTCATTGTATTCAGCTATATGTACACATTACCAGAGTTTAATCGAATTTAAGCTTTGAGCTTCTGATTCATAAGTTTCACATGGTATCAGAGCAAACTGGGACCGTGAAATCCAATTTGCTCTAGGGTTGCTCATGAGAGGTAGCAAGGATGGGGACATCAGGGAAGGGTGTCGAATATGAGTCATTATCAGTCTATGCTATCAACTCATTAGACTACACCGGTGCTAGTTTAATCAACTACAAGCTGAATGGGTCGAATTATCTGACCTGGTCAAGAGCTATGCTGACTGCATTGACGACAAAGAATAAGGTTGGACTGATCGATGGCACGGTGCCAAGGCCACCGGAGGGTGATCCAAACCGGGCAAGGTAGGACATCTGCAATGCGTTGGTGATTTCCTGGATATTCAACACGCTGGACAGCGAGCTTCAATCCAACGTAGCCTGTGCAACGGTGGCTCGGACGCTATGGGAAGACCTACGGGAAAGATATTCACAGGGAAACGAAACCAGAATTTACCAACTGAAGGCAGAAATCGAAAATTTGAAGCGAGAGGGGTTTTCGTGACAAAATACTACTCACGGCTCAAGACACTTTGGGACGAATTGGATAATTACCTGGAGATACCGACATGCACATGTGCTGCAACCAAATTGTACGCAGCACGGAGAGAAAGGGAGAAGACCCACCAATTTCTGATGGGTCTAGGGTCCAAATTTGGGATGGTGAGGTCTAACATCCTCAGTCACGAGCCGGCTCATCCCCTGAACAAAGTCTACGCGATGATTTTGCACGAAGAGAGGGAGAATATCGTGGCTCTATCGCACGAAAACGCCGCACCAGATGGAGCGGTGTTCTTGAGCAAACTCTCAGGGTACAAGTAGGAGAAACAGGGGAGCAGCAGCGCTCAACCCTTCGGTAGACAGGGAGGTAGAAGAGGCTCGGCAGCAACCGGGAAAACATGCTTCCATTGTGGCCGTGTGGGTCATATCAAGAGTTCGTGCTGGTTATTGCATGGGTATCCGGCGAATTGGGACTCGAAGCCGGTGAATGAAAGAGGAGGAGGAACAGGGAAGGGTTTCGTTTCAGGAAGAAGAGGAGGAGGAATAGGTATGGCAAGAAGGCAGATCGGGTCGGGCCAAAATCTGGGTCAGCATAATGGACTGGGTTAATTTAATGGGTTGCAAGCCCATCAAGCCCAAGTCGCACAAGCAAGCAGCGGTCAAAGGCTTGGCAATTTACAGGCCCAACAGGCCCAACTCAGATAGCCCAGCAGCGGGCTGAATAGGCGATCTTGCCTTTCAGAGTCGGCATTTCAAAAATTGATCGATTTTCTCGGTCCGGATAATGACAATATGCCTCCTAATATCGGTAAAAATTGTATTTCGGTGAATCTTATGCATGAGTGGATAATTGATAGTGGAGCTTCTAGACATATGACCGAACGTGCAGACTTTCTTATTGAGACACAAGTGCTTGCAAAGAAGCCGAAGATTCATATACCGAGTGGGGGAGTCTTTAACGCTTACAAAAGTGGACGAGTCCATATAGGCTCTCTTGTTCTCTCAGATGTTTTATTAGTATCGGAGTTCAATTGCAATCTCATTTTTGCATCCCAATTATCTAAGGACCTGGATTGTTGTGTAACATTTTATACGAATTTTTGCTTGATACAGGACCGCACCACGAGGAAGACGATTGGAGTGGGTGAGCTCCAAGGGGGTGTGTATTATCTACGGCGTGTGGCTATTTGGGAGCAGGCTAATAGAGTCATCAGTGACGAAACAGATGATTTGTGGCACATGCGACTCGGACATCCATCACGACGAATTAAGTTCAATGGTACTAGTTTGGAATCAAATGCAGCTATGAATAAAGAGTGTGATATTTGCCTTCGAGCTAAGCAAACTCGATCAAGCTTTGATTTAAGTATGAATAAAGCTGTTTTTCCATTTCAATTGATTCACTGTGATTTGTGGGGGCCTTATAAGTCTATTTCTGGAGCTTGTTATTTTTTGACAATTATTGATGATTATAGTCGAGACATATGGTTATATTTGATACGGGAAAAATCGGAGACGCAGCGTCATCTCACCAACTTTTGCAAATTGGTGAGGAATCAGTTTAATCGCACAGTAAAAATAGTGCCAAGTGACAATGGAAAAGAGTTTGTTTCTCGGGATTTGCAGAATTATTTTTCCACTGAAGGAATCATTCACCAAACCTCTTGCATAGACACGCCTCAACAAAATGAACGTGTAGAGCGGAAGCACAGTCACATATTAAATGTTGCGCGGGCTTTAATGTTTCAAGCAGGGCTTCCAACTGAATTTTTGGGAGAATGTGTTACTACAGCGGCGCATTTGGTTAACATGACTCCCACACCGATTTTGGGAAGTAAGAGTCCACATGAGGTATTATTTGATAGGCCGCCGAATTATTCAAATTTGAGGGTGTTTGGGTGCTTATGCCATGCATATGATAGGCCGAGGGACAAGGATAAATTCAAGCCTCGATCACGCCGATGTATATTCGTTGGTTATCCTTCGGTAAGAAGGCTTGTAGAGTTTATGATCTCGAGAAAAACGAAATATTTGTGACTCGAGATGTACGGTTTTGTGAGAGGGAGTTTCATTTTTCTGACCAGTTGGATGATTCAAGCAAGAGAGATATGGGTCACATTCGACTTTTTGATACTGAGAGGCCTATTCATTGGGCAAGGAGTCAGGGAGAGTTAAGATTTGACGGTTCGGTGGGTAATCGAAGGGAAATGGGTAGTGGACTGGACTAGACAGAACTTAATAATGAACCGAGAGAGGATTTTTCTGACGAACAGGATGTAGTGGACGTCGGTGAGCCTGAGGCACCTCATATTGAGATGGAGAATTCTGAACGAGTATTATGGCGTTTTGATCGACATAAATCTGCACCGAAGTATTTGAAGGATTTTGAAGTGCATATTCACACCGCTTTACACACCCCCTAGCTCATCTGCTCCATCAAAATCCTCGGTACGGGACATTCTATTGAGCAATATTTGTCTTATTCCGGTCCCTCTAACAAATATCTTGCATATGTAAGTGCTTTGGATTCGGAGGTAGAGCCTTCATCTTATCGTGATGTAGCAGCCAATTCACGGTGGAGGCAAGCTATGACGGAAGAAATTAAAGCACTGGAATCTAATGGGACGTGGACCATTGAGCATTTGCCTCCGGGAAAACGACCTATCGATTGCAAATGGGTGTACAAGATTAAACGTCGAGCAGATGGGAGCATAGAAAGATACAAGGCACGCCTTGTTGCGAAGGGATTCACTCAGGTAGAGGGAGTGGATTTTAATGAGACATTCGCACCGGTAGCAAAATTAGTCACGGTAAGATGTCTTCTAGTTGTGGCTATGGCAAAGGGGTGGGAGATACATCAAATGGATGTTAATAATGCATTTTTGCATGGAGATCTTGACGAGGAAGTTTACATGCGCCTACCACCTGGATATTCTCAGAGGCCAGGTGTGGTTTGTCGTCTCAGAAAGTCAATTTATGGGTTGAGGCAGGCTTCACGGAACTGGTAAACTTGCAGATTCCATGCGACACTATGGGTTTCGGCGGTTTGGAGCGGATCATTCACTCTTTATATTTAATCGCGGCTACGTTTTCCTTGCGGCCTTAGTATATGTTGATGATATCCTTGTGGTTGGGAATAATCAAGAGCAGTGCACATGTTTCAAGCAATACCTTAATCAGTGTTTTCGTATAAAAGATCTGGGACCGGTAAGATATTTTCTTGGGATTGAGGTGACCATAATGGAGTCTGGGTTATTTCTTAATCAGAGGAAGTATGTGCTCGAAATACTCAAGGAATGCGGGATGCTCGATGCACGACCATCTACATTTCTAATGGAACAACATCATCGGTTGACAGCGGATTCGGGAACTCCTCTTGATGATCCCAGTAGGTATAGGCGACTAGTTGGTCGTCTGATTTATCTGACGATTACACGACCTGAACTTTGTTACCCGGTACATATCTTGTCTCAGTTCATGCAGGATCCACGTCAAGATCACTGAGATGCCGCGATGCGAGTACTTCGTTATTTGAAACAATCGCCAGGGCAGGGAATTTTTCTTCGGCCGAGCTCATTGGAACTCGAAGTATATTGTGACTCGGACTGAGCCAGTTGTTCCATGACACGTCGTTCAATCACGGGATATTTTGTAACATTAGGAGGGTGTCCCATCTCCTGGAAGACAAAGAAGCAATCAACAGTGTCTCGCTCTTCGGCTGAAGCGGAATATCGAGCTATGGCAGGGGCAGATAGTGAAGTCTTATGTCTCCGGAACTTACTTACTTCTCTTGGGATCAATTATTCTGCGCCTACTCGACTATTTTGCGATAATCAGGCTGCTTTACATATTGCAGCTAACCCAGTGTTTCACGGGCGAACAAAACATATAGAGATAGATTGTCACTTCGTTCGTGAACATATTCGGTCTCGCGTGATCAAAACTTCACACCTTTCGACAAGGCTGCAACTTGCAGATATCTTTACGAAAGCTTTAGGGTGAGATCGGTTCCGCTTTCTCTTGAGCAAATTGGGCATTCGAGATCCTCATGCTCCAACTTGAAGAGGAGTATTACGGGATATATTATGTTGCCAAAATTAGCATAACTATTTTGTATATAATCTTAGCTAGCCTAATTCAATTAATGTATAATAGGCAATTAGATATCGTAAAAATCTTTCATATTTTTTCATTGTATTAAGCTATATGTACACATTACCCGAGTTTAATAGAATTTAAGCTTTGAGCTTCTGATTCATAAGTTTCACAGCTTGAAAAATGCTTGTCGATATCTTTCATCATATTCATTGCGAATTCCATCTCCTTGTGCGAATCTGCATCTATCTCCCTGAATTTCTTGTAAACAAAGGTAAGTTTGACCCCAGAAGGCTCATCATCGGGACAATCTTGTGTATGTGATCAAGTAGCTCTTGTACCTCTGGACTCTGGACGATGTGCCTGTCCAGACCCACTATTGACAACGGCTTGTCCGCTTCATCTATTTTGAACCTCTTCTTGAAAGTCTCCATCCGTCCGTCCGTCTGCGAAAGCACAGAAATTCATGTCATGACATATACGTGTTAGTAATGAAATTAATTTATGTTTAGCTAGACGTAGTTCATCGGGAAGAGTAGTGTAGAATCCAAGAAAACAAACCATCCATATGGGACCAAGAAAATTAATTGAACAATTAACTATTTTGTTTGTAAAATAAGGTAGCTAAAAATGGAAATTTAGAGAAAATATTAATAACTCGAGCAATATCTTTTAGAAATTGTAATTTGTAAGAGTTCAAATTGTGTAATTCGTTCTATAAACTTTAAAAACTGTAGTGATTACAAAATATATCGGCTGAAAAATTGTATATCGTGGATTTCAAAATAAAACGAAGTTCTCTTTTCGGGTCATGCAATACTAGACTCTACTAGCGCATACCTGAGGGCTAGCTGTAATCTTTTTTCCCCATGCGTTCATTGATGGATTGATTGATGTGAAAAGGAGGAAAAAAATAATTTTGAGAAAATAAAAGGTATGAGTTGGAGACAAAATTTGAAAACGAAAGAAAAATAATATGGTATAATGTGGGATTGGAGAGTTGAGAGAGGAGAGGGCTTCTTTCTATCTCACATTAATAAAGGAGATAGTGAGAGGAAAGAGAAGGGAAAAATATCAAATGGACTATATTGTGTTTCAACTTCTTTCCTTAATTTATATGGTATAATATTCAAACTAAGAATAAATGATATTTTCGACTTTTTAATGACCCTATAAATATAGAGATAGTTACATAATCGAATTCTT